>NW_010159197.1:42101-46164 GCF_000695765.1 Mesitornis unicolor
ATGTTGGAAGGTCAGGACTTGCACTGGCTGAGCTGTGACAGAGAGCTTGTACAGCACATTTTCATAATTTGCTGTGGAAATTACTCAGTTCTTACAAATATTTTGAAAAGAAAAAGGATCTCTGGATATTAATGGATTTAAAAGATATATTCACTAATCTCATGCTTTGAGATTTAGGTTGTTTGCAAAACACTGGTTGAATAAAGGGATTTTATTCATTAAATCCAAGAATTAGACTTCAAATAAAAATGTGTTTTTTGTTCCCACTGTGTAAAATCAGGATGAATGGGACATGTTTCCCACCTTAAAATGTTGTGTGGATTACTACTATAAAATCAGGACTTTTTGCAATAATTGTTTTGTTAAAAGATGAATAACAAAGAAAAATTCAGAAGGAATGAAAAACAGGAAGAACAGGAGAGTGGGAAAGCTAGCTTATAAACTAAGGTAGATTTTTTTAAAAGCTAGTACAGTACCTTATTTGGTACACTCTTCAGGAACTAATCTGGGCACAACTGATAATGGGGATCATGAAGGACTGGGAAGGAACAGTCAGCGAATTGGGGATTCTGTTGCTGTAAGATGCTATGAGAGGCAAAATACAAATTAACTCAAAAGGATTTTAGAGAAAATGATGGTAGAAAAGCATAGTAGGGTTATCAAATACCATGCTCTGGATGCAAATTCCAGCTTTGAAAGTTCTTACATGGGTGATTACCTGGGTGACTAGCAAGAGTCATGGTGAATTATTTTATTTCCTTTTCCCTAATTATTTGCTCCTGGCCACTATAAGAGAAAAGATACTTGGCTATATGGATCTTTGATGTGACTTAATATAATAGTTCCTATGCTTTCTGAAGCTTTTTACCCTCAAATCAACGTTAATCCTTCTTAAGCTAGTTTTGATTTCTTGTTTGCTTGTGAAAGTGTCTGCAGATATCTTTTAAGTTGCTTGTACCAATGTATTCATATATTCAAGGCAATATACTCTGCTTATTTTGAGGTAGTGGGAAAAAATCATGCTTCCTCAAAAGAGCAGAATGAGTAGCACAGAAAAAGGATATAAATTCGAGGAGGATTTTGAAATTATTTTGATGTATTTTGCTAGTATCTATTCCCAGCTCTGGATTCTAACCCACAACAAGAAAGGGAGCTAAAGGTTTCTAAGTACATAAAATAATACCATGAAGTAAGCTCTAATAGGATTCATTGGTTCTGAGTCAATCTGTCCAAACAAGGGGAAGCTTTTTGCCAAAAAACTGCATGATCTCGGAGTTTGTTCCGAGGCAGAACTTGGAAAAGACAGAATAACCAACATGGTGGTGATGAGACAGAAGATACAATATGGGGAAGATTCTGAACATTGTTTCAGTCTTTGTGACAACTTGTAATTTAAACTTTCCTTTACAGTTATATGATCTCTGCTGTGTGTTGCAGCAGGCTCAACCTGTTTTTTCCTCCCTGGTTATAATTTCTCCATACGTATTTAGAAATTTAACTTGGAATTTCATCCCTCTGTTTGGGAGAAAATGTGACCTGTAATTCTAACTAGCTTCTGTATAGATATTTGCTAGAAAAAAACCCAACTTTGACAATTCATTTTTCAAATCTTGTCTTTATCAGAAAGCAACTCCAGAAAACAATTAATTATGAGATATTATAAAATAACATGTAGAACGTCAGAAAAAAGAGAAGTTGGAGTGACACCAAAGGCATTATATGAGAAGCGGAGCCTGAGAGGCAGGTCTTTTCTTAGGTTCAGTAGCAGTAAGCATTCTATTTGCCCATTTACTGAGGATTGCAAGATTGTTTCTGAGCAGCTGACTTTCACAAAAAGCTTTTTTTGCAAGCCTGGAATTTTTTACCTTCTTCTACAGCCTTGAAAGTAACTTGCCCAGATGATCCTACCAGGCATCTCTCACCTAATCAATCCCCTAGCACTAGAACAACCATGTCAATTAGTGGCACATTGGTCTCCTCTGATTTTGCCTGAGACATACACTTCTGTAATCTTCCAAGGGCTGAAAATAGCTTTTGTCTGCTGAAAATCTAATTCTGAATAGAGGTAAGAAAAATGTAACAGCCTGCGAAACATAGAAAGTCAGATTTGTGGTCCTCAACTCTTTGCAACTATGTTTTCATGAAGAGTGCAAGCTTTTTGTTTGTTTATTCTCAGGCACAGATACTTTACAAAAGAAAAAGCAGAAGTTGTTATTTTGAGGTAGGTAAAAAAGAAATAGAGCTGTGGGGCACCTAAAGTGTCAGCAGATGAAATCCTTCTGTTTATTGTGCAGATGGAGGAGTATAGTTTTGACTACTTGACCTTTTGGATTCTGGATCTGAGAGTTTGATAAACAGTCATCATATGCAGAAAGTGCCTCAGAGAGGACATGGTGAAAACCATTGGTAAGACACAATATATTTATTTAATCATCATGGCTTATATCGGACAACTGGGCTAGAAACCATAGCTTGAAGAAATACCAAAAGAAGAGAAGTGTATTTATTTAAAATATTTAGGTATGACAGGGGTTCACTGCAGGCAGATTCTTCTGTGGGAGTAGAGAGGCAAATTGTAAATTATATATTCTAACTCTGCCATTCTTACAAAATTGTAACTGTGTTTTAGCTCTCTGGCTTTAGAACAGGGAAACAACGCAGACAAGGCATCTTTTGAAGATGTAGTATGTCATACTATGTAATGCCACAGGAAGGTTGCCTATCAGACAAATATGTGTAAGCTCTGACTACTGGGAACATACAAAATTTAGAAATCAAATACAAAATTGTTTAATATGAGGAATTTTTGTGCTTTTGTGTGATTTGGAAGCACATCTATTTTTTTACCCTGAATTTTTCCTAAGTGTTGTAACAGTTTGAAGCCAAAATAGCCCCCTAATTTTCTGAGAATACTTATTAATTTTCCAATAAAAATGCATCTAATTTTGAGCAAAAATTATCCCCATTTTGGGGCAAAAAATATCTTGGCAACTGAAAATTTGCCAGTTTACCTAATCCGATAGTAACAAAAATATAATAAAACTCAGAAAGTCTGCAAATCATAAAACATCATATGGTGCATTTTGCAAGACAAAGGTCATAAAGTAAATATTATACAGCTTTATTAATTTCTTAATGTGTAAAACATCTGAAAACCAGACGTGAAGCAGACCATGCTTGCTACACAGTACAAGAAGTAGACTATGCCTGGTGGTTCATTTTATACATTCAAAAATCCAGCAAGGCAGGTTGTCACCTGTTGATTTCTTACAAAGACCCTCATATAAAATACTGTACATCTGAGGCTCGTGTGCATAATTATGATCAGAATGAAATTTCTTTTTGCAACTGCTGTTATTCCCTCTCCAGTTACCAATTCTATTCCATATTAAAATGAATATTTCATGTCTTATATTTGTACAAGGTTTTGTGTCCCACTGTTTTGTTCTTCAATGTTATTTCTGCATGTACCATGTAAACGATCATGTGTCTCACACAGTACAGTTAATATTTTGAAATGCTGTACTGTGAACACTCATGTTTGGTTCTCAGGGGCTTAACTGTATGCATAGTAGAAATGCTTTTTTTTACTTTCTTTGGGGAGACTGCAGTGATGAAGCAAGAGATTTTGTATTACTTGTGGAATGCTTTTTGCATCTTTTAAACAATAGTGATATGCATTACTGGAAGAGTTGTCATTTCCAGTTGTAATTGATTTGCATGGCTGCCATGGTGTAACATGTAAAATCATGACAGCAGGGAAATATGGGAACAGGCAAGTCACCACTGTGCTTAATCTGGGATAGTTTGTTCATCATATTTTAAATATTAAGTTGCACTTGTCAGTTGGGATCATGGACTGTCTGATCCGTTAACCACCCCCAACCCTTTCACTTTCTAGAGGCTAATGGCATTGGTGCAGTGCAGTGAATTTACTGGAATTTTCTTACCTTTCAGGGTTATGAGGACTTCAGGAAACCCTCTTTTGGTTATTCTTGTTGAGAGTTAAAGAACAGAGAAGTTTCAGTATATTTTCTTTATCAATGATCTGGATGAGGGGATT
>NW_010159198.1:0-282 GCF_000695765.1 Mesitornis unicolor
CAGAGCTGGGGGTGGTTCCAGTGGTGGAGAAAGAGGTGGAGAAGTCTCCTGGGGTGGTGGGAGATGTCGTGGAGGTGACATCTGAGGAAGTGACAGCTGTGGAGGTGTCTCCAGTGGAGAAGGAGGTGGTGGTGTCCTCTGGGGTGGTGGGGGCTGCTGTGGAGGTGACGTCTGTGGAGGTGACACCATCAGAGGTGGCCCCAGTGGTGGAGAAGGAGGTGGAGGAGTCAACTGAGGTGGTTGTGGATCCCATGGAGGTGACGGCTGTGGGGGGGACAGCAG
>NW_010159198.1:612-1215 GCF_000695765.1 Mesitornis unicolor
GGGGGGGCTGCAGTGGTGGAGAAGGAGGTGGTGGTGACATCTGAGGTGGTTGTGGATCCCATGGAGGTGACGTCTGTGGTGGTGGCTCCTGTTGAAGAGGAGTCCCCTGAGGTGGAGGTCACATCTGTGGAGGTGACAGCGGTGGAGGTGGCTTCAGTGGTGGAGAAGGAGGTGGAGGTGACATCTGAGGTGGTCGCCACTGTGGTGATGGTTGCAGTGAAGGTGTCTCCAGTGGTGGAGAAGGAGGTGGAGGTGACATCTGAGGTGGTCGCCACTGTGGTGATGGTTGCAGTGAAGGTGTCTCCAGTGGTGGAGAAGGAGGTGGAGGTGACATCTGAGGTGGTCGCCACTGTGGTGATGGTTGCAGTGAAGGTGTCTCCAGTGGTGGAGAAGGAGGTGGAGGTGACATCTGAGGTGGTCGCCACTGTGGTGATGGTTGCAGTGAAGGTGTCTCCAGTGGTGGAGAAGGAGGTGGAGGTGACATCTGAGGTGGTCGCCACTGTGGTGATGGTTGCAGTGAAGGTGTCTCCAGTGGTGGAGAAGGAGGTGGAGGTGACATCTGAGGTGGTTGTGGATCCCATGGAGGTTACGTCTGTGGAGGGG
>NW_010159198.1:1229-1722 GCF_000695765.1 Mesitornis unicolor
CGTTGGAGGTGGACTCAGTGGTGGAGAAGGAGGTGGAGGTGACATCTGAGGTGGTGGGAGCTGCTGTGGGGGTCTCCACTGTAGGGGTAACAGAGCTGGAGGTGGCCTCAGTGGAGGAGATGGAGGTGGAGGAGTCAATTGAGGTGGTTGTGGAAGCCATGGAGGTGACGTCTGTGGAGGTGGCTGCAGTGGAGGTGTCTCCAGTGGTGGCAGCAGTTGAGGAGGTCCCGTCTGTGGCGATGTCAGAGCTGGGGGTGGCTGCAGTGGTGGAGATGGAGGTGGAGGAGTCCCCTGGGGTGGCAGTGGGTGCCATGGAGGTGACATCGGTGGAGGGGACAGCACTGGAGGTGGCTCCAGTGGGGGGGAAGAGGGGTGGTTGCAGTTGAGGTGGCTCCAGTGGTGGCCCCAGTTGAGGAGGTGACGTCTGTGGAGATGTCAGAGCTCGGGGTGGCTCCAGTGGTAGAGAAGGAGGTGGAGGAGTCCCCTGGGGTGG
>NW_010159199.1:0-2274 GCF_000695765.1 Mesitornis unicolor
TGCCGCGTGGGGTGCCCGCGCCCGCGGCAGTAGCTTGATCTGCTCCTCCGTGGCCTGGGGGGGAACACACCGCGACGTGGGCTCACAGCCCGGCCCTGCTGACACAGCCCCCTGCCCCCTGCCATGTCCAAGGGGGTCCCCGCATCCCCTGCCCACCTTGGCAGCGAACTCGTTCTTGGCTTTGTAGTATTCGTCCAGGGCGTTCTGCAGCGCGGCCACGCGCCCCTCGATGCGCTGGGGACAGAGAGCGTGGTCAGGTCAGCCCTGCTATGCTGTGAACCCCGAACACAGCCCTAATGACCCCTAACGACCCCTACCCACAGCCCTATCAACCCCTAACCCAAATAACTCCTAATCCAAACCCTAATGATCCCTAACCACGGAATTAATAACCCCTAACCCTAAGGACCCATAGACCCTAACCACAGCCCTAATAACCCCCAACCACAGCCCTAATAACACCTAACCCCAATAACCCCTAACCCCAACCCTAATGACCTCTAACCCCAACCTTAATGACCCCTAACCACAGAATTAATAACCCCTAATGACCCATAGACCCTAATCACAGGCCTATTAACCCCTAACCCTAATAACCCCTAGACCCTAATAACCCCTAACCACAGCCCTAATACCCCTAATCCTAATAACCCCTAACCCCAACTCTAATGACCCCTAACCATGGAATTAATAACCCCTAACCCTAAGGACCCATAGACCCTAACCACAGCCCAAATAACCCCTAACCACAGCCCTAATAACCCCTAACCACAGTCCTATTAACCCCTAACCACAGCCCTAATAACCCCTAACCACAGCCCTAATAACCCCTAACCCCAATAACCCCTAATCCAAACCCTAATGACCCCTAATCATGTAATTAATAACCCCTAACCCTAACGACCCATAGACCCTAACCACAGCCCTAATAACCCCTAACCCTAATAACCCCTAACCACAGCCCTAATAACCCCTAACCATGGAATTAATAACCCCTAACCCTAATGACCCCTAATCATGTAATTAATAACCCCTAACCCTAACGACCCATAGACCCTAACCACAGCCCTAATAACCCCTAACCCCAGTCCTATTAACCCCTAACCACAGCCCTAATAACCCCTAACCACAGTCCTATTAACCCCTAACCACAGCCCTAATAACCCCTAACCACAGTCCTATTAACCCCTAACCACAGCCCTAATAACCCCTAACCACAGTCCTATTAACCCCTAACCACAGCCCTAATAACCCCTAACCACAGTCCTATTAACCCCTAACCACAGCCCTAATAACCCCTAACCACAGTCCTATTAACCCCTAACCACAGCCCTAATAACCCCTAACCACAGCCCTAATAACCCCTAACCCCAATAACCCCTAATCCAAACCCTAATGACCCCTAATGCCCATAAGACCCTAATACCCCTAACCCTAATAACCCCTAACCACAACCCTAATAACCCCTAGACCCTAATAACCACTAATCACAGCCCTAATACCTCTAACCCTAATAACCCCTAACCACAATGCTAATAACCCGATACCTAACCCTAATAACCCCCAATCCTATTAATCCCTAACTACAACCCTATTAACCCCTAACCCTAATGACCCCTAGACCATAATAACCCCTAACCCTAATAACCCCTAACCACAACTCTAATAACCCCTAGACCCTAATAACCACTAGCAACAGCCCTAATGCCCCTAACCCTAATAACCCCTAACCGCAGCCCTATTAACGCCTAACCACAGCCCTAATAACCCCTAACCCTAATAACCCCTAACCCTAAGGACCCATAGACCCTAACCACAGTCCTAATAACCCCTAGACCCTACTAACCCATAGACCCTAATACCCCTAACTCAATTAACCCCTAACCACAGCCCTATCAACCCCTAACCGCAGCCCTAATAACCCCTAACCCTAATAACCCCTAACCACAGCCCTAATAACTCCTAACCACAGCCCTAATAACCCCTAACCCTAATAACCCCTAACCCTAAGGACCCATAGACCCTAACCACAGTCCTAATAACCCCTAGACCCTACTAACCCATAGACCCTAATTCCCCTAACCCTATTAACCCCTAACCACAGCCCTGTTAACCCCTAACCCTAATAACCCCTAACCCTAACGACCCATAGACCCTAACCACAGCCCTATTAACCCCTAACCCCAATAACCCCTAACCCAAACCCTAATGATCCCTAACCACGGAATTCAATAACCCCTAACCCAAACCCTAATGATCCCTAACCACGGAATT
>NW_010159200.1:0-276 GCF_000695765.1 Mesitornis unicolor
TCCATCCCATCTACTCATATCCTCTCCACAGTCACGCAGGAAGAACCACAGGGCACCTCGTGACATGTTCCATTTCTCTTGAGCTGGTCTTGTAGGAGGAGGTCTTCTCCTAATACCTGAAATGCGAGTCCACTGAGGGGAAAAGTTGGATCTGCTTTCCCTCCTGGACAGTTTGTCACACAGTTTTTCCACTAAGTTCTTGGTTTCACTGGGTATCTCCTTAATTTCATTAGTCATCTTCTTAACTATCTTTTCCACGGCTGAGATGCAGGCCTG
>NW_010159201.1:0-1289 GCF_000695765.1 Mesitornis unicolor
ATGTATGTCCGTCTATTAAAAAATGCAATTAATTTTTGGTCAACCCAAAAGTTTCTGGTAGGATTGTGCTGCATCTTCCTTAAATCAGGACACTTAGAACTAATAGCATAAACCTGAACACTTCAAGTGACTGAAGAAGCAATTGTCTTGGAATACTTGCTGTGGTACTTATACTGTTATATGTTCTTCCTTTTTATTTTTTCATATTACTTGTTATGTTGGAGACTAACATCTGAACAGTTTTTAGTATAAAATTGTCCTTACACTCTCGGTCTTCCCAAAGGACATGTAGTAAAACCAGACTGGAGGGTGGTTTTGGGTTTGTTTAGGTTTTTCTTTTTGTTTTGGCTTTTTGTGTGATGGGTTGGTGTGGTTTTTTTCACCTTTTCTTTTCCTTTGTTTTTTTTTGGTCTCTTTTGGGTTTTTTGTTGTTTTTTTTTTCTGTTCATACTGTCTGCTTTGTTCTACTTTTCTGCTCTCCTTATTCTCCAGACTGGATTATTCTTTAGAGATAATTACTGTATCCTTTATCCTCATGTGCAGTTGTCGTGGTTGAGGGCCAGACTGGCCACTAAATCCTGGACAGACACTCTCCATTAACCTCTCTCCCCTCCCCAGACGGGGAAGAGAAAGAGAATAAGGGAGAGACTTTTGGGTTGCAAAAGCAAACTAACAGGTTTAATGAAACAATAATATTATTACTAAAGGATAATAATGTAAATAGGAAAATAATGAAATATATACAAAAGCAATGTAAAATCCTCCCTCCAATCCCCACCCTCCAATGAAGATTATTTCACCAGAGGCTCTGTGGAGCAGAACACTGGAAAAGTCCCAGACCAGACCTAGCAGCAGGTGGGAGCAGGATTCAGGAATACACAGATAGGGATTGGAGGCAGATGAACTAGCAGGATTCTGCTTGGATATCAGCCATGGCAGATATGGGAAGAGAAAGGGACTTGACCCTCGTGATTAGTCAGCTTTATACTGAGTATGACATATGTGGAATGGAATACCTTGTTGATCAGTTATGGGTCATCTTTCCCGTCTGCTACTCCCCGCAGGTGCAGCATCTCACTTACGACAACCCAGTACAGTAACAATTTTGTGGCAGTAGTCTTGGTCTCCATAGGCACAAGTATAAACATGAGCTATATTTACATACCATACCTAATTGTAACTATAAACATCAAGCACTATCACTTGTAGAAATGAACACTGTCTGGAAAAACATGCTGTTTCAGAAAGTACAGTCACTTAGAATCACAGAACGTCAGGGATTGGAAGGG
>NW_010159202.1:0-24281 GCF_000695765.1 Mesitornis unicolor
CACCCATAGGCACTCAACCCTGTTGTTGCTAATTGCTAATATCTAGGCAGTCGTAGCATTCCCTAACATGCGTGGCCACCGCACCACCTTTCCTTCCTTGCCTATCCCTTCTGAAAAGCTTATACCCATCTATGGCAGCACTCCCGCTGTGTGATTCATTCCACCATGTTTCCTTGAAAGCTACTACATCGTAGTTATTCCAATACACAATAGCTTCTAGTTCCTGCTGCTTATTGCCCATGCTGCATGCATTGGTGTAGACACACTTCAGTCGGGCTAAAGGCCCTGCAACCTTTTCCCGAAGTCCTAAATACTGCCAAGCCATTTTCAGTGACTTCCATGGTTACTAACCCGTCATTGACCCTTGCACTTTGGTTGCTACATGGAACTCCATCCCCTACCTCCACTGGGACGGAAGTCCGAATTTTCTCACTAGTGCACCATCCCACACATATCTGCGGTTCAACCACAGACTCATCTCTAGTGAGTTGTGTTGTATCCCCTTTCCCCCTTCCCCCCTTCAAATCTAGTTTAAAGCCCTGTCTATGAGCCCTGCTAACTCTTGTCCCAGGAACCTTTTCCCCTTTTGAGACAGACATGCCCCATCTTTTGTCACCAAAGCTGGTGAAGTTTAAATTGATCCATGATTAAAATCCCAAAGTCCTGTTTGTGGCACCAGTCTCTGAGCCAGGCATTTTCTCATTAGGAAGCGCATCCTCTTCCCTCCTTCTGCTATGTTACACAACAGCCTGATTCCCAGTAACCCAGCTCAACTGGATCACATTTTGAAGGATGTTTTAAGAAGTTGCATTTTGTGTACATTTAGCTATGTAATAGGAAGGCTGGACCTATCTGACCAGTGCGTAAGAGCAGTCCTCGGCATGGAGGAGCTGCAGATAGCACTCCAGATCGCACTGCATCAGATTAACAAGTTTGAATGTCAACTGGGACTTTTGAAAATGCATCCACATTAGCCGAACTCTATCCACATAGACAACAATACTAAAACCTCCTGCACTGATTTAGATGGTAAAGGTGAGTCACTGCTATGTACTTTGCAGAACATATTACTAAGGTTTTAAGCCTTCCGTTCATATGGCTGGCAAAATAAGCCAGCATGGTATCAGGGAACTCCAGTTTTTGGTGTGAGTTCCTGGTAAAATGAAATGCAAACAAATACGGACCAGGAACATTACAAGGATATTTAGCCTCTGTAGTGCAACAGGCTAACAAAGCAGTATATGTAAAATAGTGTTTCCATACATTTCCAAGAGCTCCTTATGCCATTTATATTGTATTCACATAGAGCAGGAACTTAGCATTGTAAATGAGATCAGTGAAATATTGTATTTTAATACACTTACATCTCACAGCAAGGTCATTATATATGCCCAGTTGCAGCCTCAGGAAATAATGAGCAGGCTGAATAGACTACATCATAGAACTGAACTGTGCTTAAATTATGAAATACAGGATCTGACGAATACTAAGGTCCAACAAAAGATAAGAAATCTGAAGTACGGACATAAGTCTACCTCCATTTCAGAGTGCCATTCATATGTTGTATAAAACACCTGGAATCAAATACTCACTTGGTGTAAATGCGTATGTTTCCTAGACCTGAAATTATCTTTGCCAACTCAATCCAGTCTATTTTGTCTACGTATATAAAATAATAAGTTTGCTTATTATGAGGAGACCATTGAAATACTCAGACCTCATTAAAGCTAAGAGAAAGAAATAAAATACTTTCAAGGAAATTAACAAGTATCTGGCAAGGGAAGTAAAAATGGAACTAAAAGTTGAACACAAAAGAAAGAAACAAAAAAAAAAAGCCCTCACACAAAAAAACCCAAACCAATGAAACAAACAAAAAAACACAGAGAGGTTTATAGGATATATTCCAAGATCCCAAAAGTTTAAGTTTGAGAGGGCGAGTATTGTACTCAGGCCAGTGGATTTTAATGTATTAATTAAGGATCTGTAAAAGGTTGTGCTGGGGTGACAGCCTGCTGATGACACATTTAATTAGTTAAGTCTAATCTGTAGTGTAAAGGATTATGAGGAATTCCAAAGGCACAGAACAATGGCACAGGAAGTCTTTCTTCAAAGTAAGGCAAACTTCAAGAAAGCTATGGAGCTGCTCAAGCAAACCTGTGAGAGCCTCTGTAACTGTTAGCCCTCTGATAATTTCCTGAAGTAATTTAGAAAAAGTCAATGAAACAAAGGATGAATAATATTTAAGGAAACAAGAATGATCAACTAACCACAAAAAAGGCTGAAAATCAAAGCTCTCTGAAACCGTTTTCTCCACCATCCTAAGGTAACATAGTTCATTCCAGTGTTCCCCAATGCACTGTTTCAGTGAGTGGTATATATTGCAACAAGTTGCTTCTGCCTGTACTTTAAGACCACATCTATGTCTGTGCCTACCCCAATCCTATGTATTGACTTCTCCATGTCAAATTGCTTTTCTGAGTTTCTTGATGAGTGTTTTTTTTCCACAGGTTTTAACACTATTGGAGATAAAGAGGCATGGACATTAATTTATAGTTAATAAGCAAAGGCATAGTTTGATATGTTATGATGCTATTGATTTTAAAAACATCAGGTATCAGTGAGTCAGGATGCTAACTGGATGTGTCACTGACAGTGTTACCACTGCAGTTCTCCCTACAGATCTACACTCTATAGCTTCATATTAATACTTCTTATAATATGTGAATAAGTCTTTTGATTATATTGCTATTGGTCCTTCACTCTTTAATGTATCCATATTTGGATCACGTAACTGTAACAGGTAATAACTGTGCCATTACAGTAGTCTAGTCTAGTTGAAGAGACACTGAAATGCCAGGTAGTCTGCAACCGTAGCAGCATCTAGGCAGATTCTGGAATCAACAGTTTTACGCAGAGGTGGGTTTCTCCCACATTTTTGATCCAGATATTGCTTGACTTTTAATGTTGACTTTCAAATGAGATGAACGAGGGATTGAATGTTCTTTTTTATTTTTTGAGGTTTTGAAACTTTTTGCTTTTCCCCTTCTGCAAAATTAAAAACAGCCTAAGAGATGTTTTAGAAAGTTGGGGCAGGAGAGGAGGCTTTGCAGGTTTATTATTTTGATTTTTTTCTTTTAATGTATTCTGGGCTGAAACCACATATGTCAAGGTTTTGCTTGGAGCAATTTTCTTTTTAAATGGCTGAGTTATAAACTCCCACAGAAAGGGCTATAATAGAAACACTGACAGGCATTTAACTATAACAGTAGTAGCAGAGTTGTTGTAATAATTGGATTTGGGGTGAAATGCAAAGCTAAATTTACAGATTCTTTCTGCCCAGGGGGAGCCATTCATTTCTGTCTGAATCTGCTAAGGCAAAACTTAACATCAGCATAGGAAAAACACACTAAAACAATGAATGATTCCATCTCTATTAGCTCCAATAAAACAATTGTTACTTCAGAGATTTAGTGAAGCATGAAATATTGGAGCCTACATTTGGGAATCATTACAAAAAAAATAAATTGATTTATATTGACTGTCTTAATTTGTTGCTTTAAGTGAAAATATGAAAGCTGATATCTGACATGAGTATTTTTTTTTCTTTGGATAGTTCACTGGAGTGTCAAATTAAACAAAAACACTCAAATAAAACTGAAGGCATAAAGGTGGAAGCAATCAAGAGCTTATCCTGCAGGTCTTTCTTCTGAGGGTCCTGTGGTTTAATTTCATTAAAAACCTCCACCTTCTCTTTCTCTTTTTTTTATTACCAAGTTATTCAGCTCTTGATAAGATCTTAATGTTTATCCAAGTGAATTAAATTGCTTCATTTTGTCAGATAAATAAATAAGACAAAGTCATCAACAAATTCCACCAAGTAGTAGTATCAGTATTACCTGTGGTAACATAGAAATCTAGCAGAAATGCCTTCACATCTCAGGATGTTTTTTAGTGTTATACCCTTGTCAAGCTGCTAGTGCTGGTACATCTCCAGTTGTTTCTTAAAAATACCCATTATGCTGCCTCATCAATAGCTCTCCTTTAGCTTATAGGGTTTAATTTGTGTTTGAAGTAGAAAGACATGTCAGGTCAGATCTGGAAATCAACTCGGTAGACTCAGATGCCTCAGACATCACGGCAGCCTGCACTATGATTTCTATAAAAAAACAATCTTCATCAGTTGGCAGGGGAGAATTTTATTTTTTTGAAAATACATACTTAGCATGACCTGTATGATGTTATCAGTTAGACCCAACAGTAGTGCTTCTTTTAAGATATAGTCAAGCATCTTTAAAAACTAGGCTTGAGTAGCAGCACTTACTGAGATAAAACTGAAGTAGACTTTATATTTAAGGCCTGAATCAGAAAGTATTTGTAATGACTTTGCATTTTTAAGTGTGTTTGAGCAGAACAAAGGTATTAATGACTTTCGGTGACTTACATGAGATATATCCTCTCTCGCTGAACTGGAGTGACAGCTTGCATTCCCTTCAGCAGATCACCGGGTGTTCAGAGCACTGAACAGACTCTGGATTACCCTTTTCAATTCTTTCTTCTTTGCCTGACAGTAGAGGAGAAATCCCTTCACTCTGTCCAGTTAATTTGGTAGTCTGCATGTGCTGACTGCCTACACGCCTGCTGCTCATCATATTCCTAAAGACAGATGTGAGACAGCAAGCCAGCAAGAGGGGACTTCCTCCCTCTCTTGGGCAAGGAGTCGGAGCAAAGACAGCAGGGAAACTTCTCTCGAGTTGGTTTCACCACTCTACTATAGGAGGCTGCATACTTTTTACAAATAAATTAATTCCATATAGTTAGTGGAATGATTATAAGCTGAAATTTTATTCCTGATAAATCATGAAGGCATAATCTGCCCTTTTCAGAGATAAACAATTAAGGTTCCTGTTGGAGCAACATACTCTGCCCTTGTATTAGTTCTGTAAAACCTTGTTTTCTAAAGCAGTCTCTGTGTTTGAAATGTTTTTTTTTTCTTTCACTTGTATCCTAAGGATATATTTAGTCTAATAACTCTGTAGTTATCTGTTAGCGTCCCGCAATGCTATTTATAATTGAGTACTACCTTGTGTCTTGGGACTGAATCACTGCAGCTGATGCACAGTAATTCATTAGACAAATGTTGCTACAGAAAACCAAACTGCAGAATTTGTTATATGGCACTCTCCAACATCAAACTGCTGACATAGTTGGTTAACCAGAAATGTGTTTGAAGTTATGTTTACTTAAATATTGAATACAAGTAAAGAAATTAGAAAATTGCTGATAGTTGAATTAAGTCTGACTGTTCATTTAACAGAATACTGAAAATGGAAATAGCTGTAAAAATCTCACTGATAATTCTTTTTTAAAAAATATTTTTCAATTAATCTAATTTTCCAGGGTAAGTAGTCTACAGAGCAACAAAAACTTATATTAGGAAGTTTTCCACTAACAATCGGGGAATATTTTTGCATGTGTAATATCTCATATTTCTAATGTGCTCAGTATTTACCATGACTGTCTTTCTTGTCTCATCATCATTCTGTTTGTTTATTGGATGGAGTAATAAGCTTTACACCACAGATTTTAATGACATAGTAGTAAAGTGGCATTGTCTCAAACCTTCTGATTGGATAATTGGATGTCCTTTGTATAATCTGCCCTTCTAGGAGGTATTCCATTCATGAAAGAAGCAGTATTGTAATTGGGCATCTTTTACCTACAGTATCTTCTGCTGGTCGTAGATTTTCCCACAGTGATTTGAAGATGTAAAATGCCTTTTTTTTTTTTCTTTTTTTGAAATTTTTAACTAAAGTCAATTGTGATCTGATTGTTTACTGTATCTCAAGGTTTTTTAGTATCAGCTTCTCTTCCATTCATTAGATATTTGAATATCTCTTGGTTATCAAGATGCATTGTTCCTTATAAACAGTTTTTCCACTGTTGCCTTTGTTAAGGTGCCTTAAGAGTCCTTTCCCTTTCACTAAATTTTGTTGTTTCTGATTGCGTTCTATTCACGATTTTCCTTCACTTCCAAATCATGATGTCTTGAATTTTAATGCTATGGCATTATCATTTCCTGGGAACACATTTACTAGCCTGCAAATTTCAAATTGCCCAGGTTTGCCGAAAATTTAATGTAAGCCTCACATCCAGTGTTTCTATATTTGAACTCTGCATTATCACACTGGGAAATTAGCCACTATGTTTCTAAGAACATACAAACAGTTGTGTATGTTAAATTGAAGGTCTGTCATGAACAGTAATTAAGAGAGGAAATGAATATTAAGACCGTAAGGATATGCTGATGCCCTTTTTGCCACGTAATCACATAAGTTCTGCAGAAGGGAATCTCCTTACAGACTAAGCCTTACAAGTAAAATTCATTCCTGAGTATAATCCCAAGTGCATACATAGTGCTCATACTGAGCACTTAGATGTCTGCATTTTTTCTGTAATAATGGAGGATGAAAGTCCTCTTCAGAGAGGGACTGTGTCTTAAATTCGCTCTAGACTAGTCATGAAGAGCACTCTAGGGATGATGGGATACCTTATAATGATGAGATTCCTAAATCAGGCACGTCAGGTAAGTGTTTAAAATACAGCAGGATAGATAGCTCTTTCCCTGGACGATTACATAATCATTGTGGTAGGAGTCTAGAGAGTCTATGGCGCTCATAGCTAGCTAAGAGCCTGAGGTTCTGAAAATTCAATTTCCTCTGGTTTTTTGTTTGTTGTGGTTTTTTTTCCCTAAAGGGAAGAGGAAAGCAAACTTCCTGCAGAATAAGGAGCTGAACTTCTCAGAGCAAAGTCTCCGTGAATTGGGGTTAGTTGTCTGCAGGGTGCTCATGCTGGAAGAAACTGTTTGGTGTGTTCAGCTCCTCATAAAAAAAAAATGGGGGGTGGAAGAGTACAGGAAGAGAGGAAAAAAAATGAATAATTGTGGTTCTAAGTGTGCTGAATGTTTGGGCTAATCTGCCTAATGTTGGAACATAAGGTGATTAAAGCTCTTTTAAACACGGAATAATTTTTGATTGTTCTTTTAATGTAGCCTTTTTTGTTTTCTGAATGTCATCTTTAACATGAAATTTAATGATTCAGTATACAAGAGTATAGTCAGGAAGCCAGTTTATCTCTTGAGTCTGAGCATGTGGATCCGATTTGAACAAAGATAAATGATCTCATTTTATTACAGGAATTTGTCATTAATAACACTGGGTATGTCATGTCCATTATAACAGGTTCAGTACCTTTGGTCCTTTTCGCATTTTATGGTAATGAAATTTGTGAGCTGCTACACAGCTTTGTGTAAAAGTAAACAACACTTCAGGTTATTTACAAAAGTTTATTAAAAGATGTCAGATAAAAGATAATCTATTTTTGGGAGATATTACAAATTCCATCAAGGAACTGAGAAGAAACTTTTTAAAACTATAACTTCTGCAGATAGTCCATACTAAAAAGTTTATTGGTCTACAATGAAGAGATTTATTGGTATATAATAAAGAGATTTATTGCAATTATCAGTAATCTAGACATGGTGAATACCCTAGGTAAGATCATCCCTTTTTTCTCTAGAGTATCTTTACACTTTCTCTTCATACAAAAGCAGTCGTGCTCAAATTTCTTAATTTGCAACTGCTTTGAGATTTAAGCATTGTGAGTTTTGGTATTTTATTTTTTTGTAGCTAAGTTCTCACTTTTGGTAAAATACAAAGTCAATAATTTAAATCATAGTAGTAGTAGTAGTATTAATAGTAGTAGTATTAATAGTAGAAGTAGTAGAAGTAGTTTTTTATTTTCCCATTTCTTTGAAAAATATTACAGTTATTTGTTCTTATAACATTAGACTAAACTACCAATTGGTTTACATTTATAAATATTGTGCAAGTAGTGAAAGAAGGGGGAAAACAAGGTCTTTTAATATAAATTTAACAGATAGGAGTCTAGGTTTTTACATAGTTCCCCAGTTGACAGAATGATGTTAGTGGAAAACATACTATAGCATGCATCTATAGGATAAGGAACATAGTACCAGTCTATCGATCATGACTACTATAATGTTTTGTTATTTAGTATCTGTAAATTTCTGTTAAACTTACAGGTGTTAAATATTAGAGAAAAAAATTCTGGCTTACAACAAAGCTCTACACCTCATTCCACAAAACAAGTGTGACTAGGTATTGTCATGGCAATGGCTGCATCATCACAGATTGTGGATTAATTGTACTTCCTCTGCCACATCAACAAAAGGAAAATAATTGGATAGTGGGAGAGAAAACCTTTGCTTAAATCTTAACAGCAAAAAGAAGCTATTAGCAAGATGTAGAAATGGAAATACAGACATTGGGGAAAGTAACTGTATTTCAGTTAAATTACAATGTGTGGATTTGGAAAGTTTTCTGAGTCAAATTCTTCTCTCAATAAGCGACTGAAAAGCAGTAAATTTGCAGAAATGTCTCTAATGGGAACTGATATTTGAAAGCAAAGGCTAGTGGGACTGATTACTTTTCTCATTAGGCAGCATATCTAACTAAATAAATCATATGTTGCCATATAAGATTTCACAAAATCTGTCAAACTGAAGGATGTAATCTGAAAACATACCATGAAATTAGCACAGATCCATGCAGAATTGGATTCAGCAAATATTTTCATCTGATACTAATTGACAAAAAGAAGTGCCACTACAGCACACAATTTGACATGCAATTATTATTAGAGGGACAAATGAAAACATTGTGAACTAAATTTTTCTCATGTTTTGATGTCAACTGCTACCCAAACCAATACCTCCAGTAAGTAGAGTTTCCTCTTTTTGATACTGTGCAGCATACCCTTTAGCAGTATATTCCCTTTTCAAAGCAAGAAGTTAGATGAGATCCTTCCCTGCTTAGCACTGGGAGGCTATGCAGAAAAAGAGTGAAAATGTTTCTCAAGAGGGAGCGTAGAATGAGCTCAGCGTGCCAGCACACAGGCTCCAGTATGTTAGCCTCAGTACTGCGGAGCAAAGTGCTGACAGAGGACACTCGGCCCTGAGGCCAAAGCTGGTGGCTCCAGACGCTCTCTGCAGATACTGGGTAAAGACGGCTTCTTCCAGAAGTGGTTCGGGGCTCCTGGATCAGGTGTTGCCCTGAAGATGTTCTTTGCCTAACAAGTAATTAAATACTCAAAAGCAGCAAGAGGAAGAGAGAGAAGGAGAAGGGCTGTGCATGGGACTGCCTGTAGCCAAAACGAGCATTTAATTTTTTCAAGCAGACCAGCATTGCTTTAAGGTTAAAGGTTATAAGCTTTTCTTTAACACTGCCATCACTTTTTGGTAAGAAGACCTGAGTTCAAATCACCTTTCTAAGTCAAGAAAAGAAGGAAATCGTGCTGCCTTTTCTATACACTATGTGAATACTCAATAAAGCTGTTTGTGTTTATGTGTGTGACAAGCATCAGCGTGGCCATCTGGGAACTGATGTAGCTACCTTGCTAGCACTAGTACTTCTGTTCTCAGCAAGGTACTGAACATCCAGAAACTCGGGTCAAATGAACAAATATCTCTTTTTTATGTGCTGTATTTGATGTGCTTGCCAAACATACAAATAGTGTATATCTGGGAAAACAGAAATATAGCACACCTTCTTCAATGCCTTTTTGAGTCCCTTCAGCCTCAGCTCTCCTTAAATGTCTTCAGGTTTGGTACTATACACTGAAAGTTGAAGCCAGGGCTAGTAATCAGGTTGTTGTTGATAGTTGATATTTGACAGTTTGTTGACAGTTACCATTTATCAGGCTAGCATATTTTGTGCACATGTACCTTCAACAAAGCTCCTACCTCTAGCTGAGCCTTATGCAAGCTGTCTGGGAGAGGTACCTCTTTTGTTTGGTTGTTTTGTTTTATTTTGTTGTTTGGGGTTGGGTTTTTTAAAAATTATTCTCTTTGTTATGTAACCCATACCATTCTTGCTAAATTAACAATAAACAGACAATACGCTACACTGTCTCCATTATCAGGTTGTCCAATGAAGCATGGCATTCAGTTTCCTTGCAACTGGTGTTTTAGCATAACTCACACTGAATAGTCACCAGTGTTTAAATATTTGTAACATTATCCAGCTTTCCCTGTTTCTGCTAATTCATCCATCTTCTGTAGCAGAGAATGGTAAAATTTAACATGAACTGCTAAAGCAGCCATCTCTTGCAGTTTGCTATGAAATCAGGCTTTTTGTTTTGTTTCCTGTTAATGTTCTTGTTGAAAAAAGTGAAAAGGTGCTAAGGCAAAATACCTTCCTCAATAACAACCAAAAGCATGTGTGGCTTGCTCTTATAGAAGCTATCCCATAAGATCTTTTATTCACTGTGGGGGGAATGAGTGGGTAATGAAAGGTCAGTCTCCACTGCTTCACATACCAATATTCTACCTAATGCATGGAAAGATATATATATATATGATAAAGGGAAAGCAATTATCAGTGTAACATTTCAGATTATAACAACTCTTAGAAAACAATTAAACGCCCTGTTTACTCTAAGCAGTTACTGTGCTGGTGGTATTTTACCATGATCAGATCTGTTTTTAAAGAAAAGATTTTCTAATGTAGGTAACATTTGCAAAACATTGGCACAAGCTGTGCTGTAGGTCAAAAACAATGTGTGTTCTCCTGTGTAAAGGAAAAAGATACAGGATAGTAACTACATACATTAGCAGTAGTAGAGAAACAGGATAATTAAAAGATAACTAGGAAGATAATTAAATGATAACAGAGACTAACCTGATGTGCTTTAGGCTAAGTGCAATAATTAATCTTGATACCTGGTATATAATAAGGACTTTCCAATACACTCTCCTACACTAGCTTGCTATTATGGAAGTGTAGTTCCTTGTGCAGGCAGTAATTGGACTAAAGCGAAATACTCATGTTAGACTAGCAGAGTTCTGTGAAAGGTGCATTTTAGACAGCTGGCAGGAAGAACTGAACAACTCAATTAACTATGGAAGTTCTGAGGCTTGCAAATCTATAGGAACCCTCCACTCCCCCTCCCTGCCTCGCTTTTGGCTTTCAGTGACTTTAATGAAAGATGCTTAAATGGTCGGTCTGGAGATGAGACTCTCTGTAGAGACAAAGGTTCATTGAACTGCAAGGTTAGTTTAATCCTATTCTGAAAGAGAACACTTCTTGGGAGGAACACTTCTTTTTATGTCAAACTATCAAAATATGGACCTTGGAGCACTTTGAAGTTTGCTTATTTATTTAAAGAGATTTAAAGAATTTTAAGATGATGACCTCAACTTGTTTGTACTATTTATTTTTCAGTACACATCTTATATCATCACAATCTTATATTGTTCTTTTTAGAGGTAAGTGAAGTACAATTTATAAAATAGCAAGTGGTAGCCTGCAGTCATTCATTATGTTGAGACTCTAAGGAAACAGCAAAAGTAAGAATTAATTACTGTCAACCATGATACTGGCTTTTGTAATACCAACTTATCTGAAATGAAGTGAGTCAATATTTTTCATTCCTACAGCTCTCAAAATAATGGAAATCTTTTAATGAAAGTATAGTTAGAAAGAGTTTAACAACATAACACTTATGACATCAAAATGTGAAAGAAAGTACAATTGGTAGAAATAAATCAATTCTTCTGCTTTTGAGCATAAAACATTTTTGCTGTAAAAACAGTGCTGGGCCACTGCAAAATTTCACCTTTAAGAAAAAGAGGTAGAATAATGGAGAATATGTGATGAAAATCAGGAAAGAATTACTAGATCAGGTTTGAAGATATCCTGAAGGTTTAAATACCCATAATCAGTATCCCTTAACAGGATAAACTGAATGAAACTCTGCGATATTTTACTAACAGGGAATGTAGTTATACCTGTCTGTCTGTGGCTTGCCTGACTAAAAGTAAATTAGTGACTCCTTTGTGAGCTGCAGTGATTCACACTGCCATCTATGCTCTATTTATCTATATAATGGAAAGCAAAGGGAAGACTCAGAGGGTGCTCTGCACCAGAGGGGTAAAGGGTGCAAGGCTCTTTCTGGATCTCAATCAGAAAGGCACAACAGCAAAGACTAATAAAATTGCTTTAACAATGCAATAGAAATAGGAAGAGAAATATAGTTAGCAAGTAAATCTTATCTCTCTTCTGATGCTGGGAAGGCAGATTCCCACAGCTCGCTGTGCAGTTCCCACCTGCAGAGAGGTTCAATCTCCCTCCCATACTGTGGAGTGGCATTTTTTATCTTGCATAGCAAACAAAACCATACACAAAACTATCATCTCTTTCATGATGTCCACCAGAGCACACCACTGACCAGCTTGGGGCACCTTAACACTTTCCTTTGCAGTGTTACATGCTGGGGTGCTGGTTATACAGCAGCTACCCATGCTGAGAGTACTTAATGCTTCTCAAGGCCCAATAGAGCATGTGTGGATTGTCCGTGAGCACCAACTCCTCCAAGGAACCTACTGTAGAGGATTGGTTAGCTAGTGCAATATTGGTTAGGACTGATACACATATTGCAGGTTATTTACCTTAACAAGCTGCAGAAGTCTCATTGACAAAGCAGCATTAGGTAGAAAGCTAAAAAAAATTGAAGTTTGTGCGAGCAGGTTGTATTCACATATCATCAGAATATGATTTCTCTGACCTGATGAAGTTAGGGGGGAAGTATATTTGGAGGAGAAGATCACTTGCTGCACATTGTTTTTTTTTCAGAATGTATATTTTTTGTTTTAAATCTTCAACAATGTACTTGAGAAAAGGAATGGGGTGGGTGGAGAAATGCAAATAAAGAAGTAAAAATACACTTTGCATGCAATTTTATTGTTTTTCCCTGCTTAGTAACCAGGGTCTGAAATAATTAATCCAGACTGTCATCTTCAAAAATATCTATATCATACATGGTGATGTGCCTTGTGACATCTAGCCCGAAGTGTCTAGTTCTCTGCCTCATGGACATATACTCACTCTTGCAGAATATGTCATCCAGGAGTCAGTTACCAGAAGTATCCATCAAAAACATCCTTGCATATTTTGAGAATGATTTGTCCTGCCTAAGGTATATGTTTCCATTGAACACTCTTCATCCACCTTAAAGATCCAGGTTGTCTACAATCCATGAAAAAGAAGCATCCTGCATCTAGAAGGCACAAATGCTCATCAGCATATTGTAAGATACAGCCATGTAGTATAATCTATACTTAAGATATGCAGTGAAAGCTTATCAGAGTGGATATTGATATATTTCTTTAATGACATGGAAATTTTTCCTAGATGGTTGAGTAAACCTTTATAATGAAGTGAAATGCCTTGCAGTTTTAGTTTCAGGATTCCTCAGTGCCATTTTACAGGTGAAGAACTGATGTTTCTTCAGTGCGAAAAGGTCTTGTAGAGATAAATACAACACATGCGAGTGGTACATGCAACAGTATTTATTGCTTGCATTATTCTGTCGTGAAGGAGAATGGAAGGTGCGATCAGCTAGAAAAACAGAGAAACCAGATACAGCAGCAACCTTTCAACATTCTTAGATCATATTATTTCACTTGACTTTATAATATTCTGAAACAATTTACTGTTTCTTTATCATTGCATTTGGAATTCTCCTTGAAAAATATGAAGAATTCATTTACACTGACTTGTGATAAAATCCAAATGATGGAACCTTAATTAATAAACTGTTAAACACAGCTCTGATGACTGATTTGCAGATTTGTAGCTCTGTATATTTGTTAATTAATTAACATATGTTTGATGTTTTCAACATGACAAAACCATGAAAGCACTAAACACAATTAGTTGCCCTTTTGCAGACTTAAGTTGAAAGAATTAGCTCAAATGGATTAGAGGGAAAATAATCTAAGTAGGTGGATTTACAAGATGACAGTTGGATTTCATTACTGTAGGGATAAGAAGTAATTCCTGTTGTTAAAAGTAGATTTATGGATGGCAGAGAAAAAATGAGGGACAGTGTTAGACTCTCTGTGTCTAGCATTGCATTGGCATGTACAAACAGGACGTGTACATTGCCATATGTGCAATGACAACAGCTATATGGTTGAGCAGCTCTGTGCCTTCACCTGCACATCAGCAATTTCTTTCACTACTCTCATACTCTCTAGTCTTTCATTGATCATGCTTCTGTGGGTTTTGATTCTGACCTCTACTTATTCACTGACTCACAGCAATCACTGACCTTTGAAAAACATAAGAATTAAAGCCAAGACCCTTGATTTTAACCTCCTGTATCCAACAGAACAGAGAATTCCCCATGATTCTTGCAGCAGTCACACATGATATAGTTGAACTGTATTTCCTTTTTCCTTTCTGAAGGTGTGATAATTATGATAAAGAATATGTCTCTATCCTGTCCTAGTCTCAACAGATTACTTCCCTAATCTTATCAATCGTGTCTAAAAAAAGTCATCCAGATTGCAGTTGTCTCATCCTGGTACCAAGTGAAATGCAGCCACAAATAATAAATATTTATACTTTCCTGTGAGCATTAATATGGAGTTTCTTTAAAGTCATTGTGAAAATTATGAGAGAGGAATGATATGTTCTGGATGTTACTCTGGGTAAACAGTGCTATAGCAGGGAACAAAGCATGAATATGTATCTTTTATCTAAGTGTAAACCATTCTTCTTTTCTGTCAGAGAGAAGAGAAAGAGTATAAAGAGTTGAATAGAAAAAGACAACCGCCCAAAATCCCCAAGACAACCACTGTGATTTTGGTTTATCTGCCTGTTTACTGAAACTGACTTATTAATGTTTAAAATTGCCCTGATAACATTTGCAAGCATTTCTCTAGAGTTTTAAATAATGTAACTTGGTATTTGGCTAGAGCCATATCTCATATTTCTGTTTGATGAATCTAGATTACATTTTCTTCGTGGTGGGGCCATAGCTGAAAGGGTTATATTGATTGACCAGACAAAAGTGAATTAAATACTGCTTACCATCCTAAAGAATGTGAAATTACTGCATGATGTCTTGCATCTTGCTACTTGTAATCTCCCTAGGGATGGGATTCAGTGCTTTCATATAAGTTTTAATCATCCTTTCCAAAATTAGGCATTTATTTCCTATTAGGGAAAAACATTGAACCAAGACCTCAAAACATTCACTTTTCTGGGCAGCCCCTAGGAGTCACTATATACTAAATACTGCATTGCATACTGTACAAAACAGAAAATCTTTTTCAGGACCAATTACAAATCCATCCAGCTCTTTTACTAGTCCCTGGTACATAATGCTCATAATCTGATAATTGTCTGGTAATTTCAAAATAGGGCAAAGAAGCTGTCCCACAAGAACATCCAACCATGCTCAAAGACTACCACTGTTAATCAAAACATTTTTGGAGAGCTAGTTTGTATTTGAAAATTAGAATTACTTGAGAGCTAGATAGGTACTGCTAAACTATCACATATTCATGATTATTAGGATTCTGTATTACACAGAATCACAGAATCACAGAATCACAGAACGTTAGGGATTGGAAGGGACCTCAAAAGATCATCCAGTCCAATCCCCCTGCCGGAGCAGGAACACCTAGATGAGGTTGCACAGGAAAAACCTGGTAACAGCTATTTTGCCTGCTACATTAGGTTGGTCTGATGTATCTCACACTGAATTGCTGTAACATTAGACTGTGCAAACAGTGTATGTCAGTAACTGTCAGTAACTGCTGTAACACAGGGTTCCCCACAAAACAATGAGATGTACTCTTATGAAACAGAAGTTAGTAATTTACTACTGCTGTTCAGCAGAAAAAAAGCAGGTGACAATGTCACAAGGAAAAAAGGAAAATAGGAGAAAGAATATTTTTTACTTACTAGAGCCAGTTCTACTGCCAGGTATATCATACTAATGCCGCAGTTAATTTGCCTTGCTGTAGTTAGTAAATTTCTGTCAAATTAGTTGCCTTATAGAATCAGAGAATCATTTAGGTTGAAAAAGACCTTTAAGATCCTTTAGTCCAACTGTTAACCTAACACTGCCAACTCCGCCACTAAACCATGCCCCTAAGCATCACATCTACAAGTCTCTTAAATACCTCGAGGGATGGTGACTTCACCACTTCCCTCCCTGGACAGCCTGTTCCAGTGCTTGATAACCCTTCCAGTAAAGAAATTTTTCCTAATATTGATTCTAAGCATGCCCTGGTACAACTTTAGGCCTCTTACCCCATCACTTGTTACTTAGGACAAGAGACCGACAGCCACCTCACTATCACCTCCTTTTGGGTAGTTGCAGAAAGTGGTAAGGTCTCCTCTCAGCCTCCTTTTCTTCGGGCTGAACAACCTTAGTTCCCTCATAAGGCTTGCTCTCTAGACCCTTCACCAGCTTTGCTGCTCTTCTTTGAACATGTTCCAGAACCTCAGTGTCTTATATATGACTTTCTGTAGTCATGTACGAAGTGCATTGTGAATGGAAAATCCTGCCTTTTCTGATGCTGTAGCATAATTTACAATGATTTTGTAAAACTATAAACAATTTTACGATGTAGAAGGTATAAAGTGAAGCTCCTACTATCCTTTTTTCTTTATCTTGAAAGTCTGTTACATCTCAATAGGTTGCACAAGGCCTAGCTGATCCTTTAAGTGGGTCTTGGAGACAGTTTGGTATTGACATAGCTGAAGAATACATACCTGAATACATGCCTAAAAACTATTTGTTAGTTACTGTTTAATTCATAAGGGAAGAACATGAATATTTCAGATAAAATTGAAAGAAATTTTTCATTTTCTCTGTTCACTTTTGGATTTTGATGTATTCATGTAAAAATCTTCTCATTTTTAAATATAATTAAATAAATTGATATTTTTATAATGCGCAAAACTCTGAAACGGAATCAAAACATATAAGAAACAAATGTTCTACTCAAATGGAAAGAGTTTTGCTCATTGTATTGAATTTGGAATAAGAACTCTTAGAGGAGAAAGAAGTAGCATATAATAAGTAAAATCAGACAGGAAAATCTTATTCCAACATCAGATGAAAAATGAAAAGGAAAATTAGCTGAACAGGTAGAAGGGGAAGTAAGGCAGAACAAATAAACTGGAGGTCAGTAGACATGTCCAGAATCAATACCTTGCCTCACAGCTCCCTATCCTCCCTTTTACACTTGCCAGCCAAGCAATGGAGTCCAAGTTCCTGGATGCTGATTAATAGAGCTGAGATCAGGGACAGCTCATCTGGAAAAACTGCATCTTGGGAGTGCCAGAAAAAAAGCCAGAGAACAGCTTGAGCAGCCTGGAAATCTACGTCAAGCTGGCCAACAACAGCTGGGATAAAGCAGTTCTCCAGCTCTTCAGTCCTATATATTGCATGACACCTTACAGAACTATACCACAACCTGTAAGGAAAGAACAGGAGATGATCCATTAAAAGAGAATCAAATCAAGGAATATCTCTTGCCACCAGAGATTCTTAATGCTGGAAATGCACTTTGGCTTGCATGCAATGCTGGACTGCAAAGCAGCAGCTCAGTGCCTAGAACCAGGAATATAGACACACCTGCAGAGTTGTGCATGGGAGGGAAGTCAGACCAGATGACCACCAGAGATGCCTTCCAACCTATATGTGGTTTGATAAAAAGAGTGTATTTGCAGCTACTAAGGTTCTCCAACCTGAATGTGATCCAAAAGGAAGTAAGGCTGCTGTTTTTGTAGTCAGAATGAGTATGCAGGAAAAAACCAGACTTTTCTGGGTTAAAGGTGAAAGTATGATCAATGTTGATTCTATCTGTGGAAGGAAATCAGATAAAATTATTAAGAAATTAGTTCTATTTAAGAACTGAGCATTTAAAGAATACATTATCGAAAACTGATAGAAGAGAATGTAACACAACTTGAGGCATGATGGCTGATTAAGAAAAGAGAATAATTGCATGCTGAGGTAGAACATACTGCAAAGCAGCGTGATGATCACCCTATCTTTTCATAACACAGGTGGCTCAAACAGTGTGATAATAGCTCTCTCTTGTGCTTATGTTTTTAAGACCAATCAAGTTTGGAAGATACAGAAATCACATTCTTAAACTGCCAGCTAATCAATACAGCCTCTAGGGGCACTGATTTAAAAAAAAAAAAAAAGGAAAACAGTTCTTCAAGTTACTGGAAGAACTTCCAGTGCGAAAGAAGGCCAGTGGAAAGCCACGATAACCCATGGATGAGCTAACTGTAGGCATAGAAAGTTTAGCCTTTCAGTTAAAAAACTGAAGGGTAGCAAGCATCTGGAGATGTATTGTTCCTATGCAAGGCATAGACTTAAAGAGTGATCAATTATTCCCCCAGGCTAATGAACAGAAAGAAGATACAGAGAGACCACAGATGGAAAAGCAGATTGCTTGGGGTTGACATTGTATTCCTTGGGGTTGATATTGTATTCCTGCAGCATGGAGAGAATCTGCCTGCAGATGGTCAAAGCCCTGGAGAGAATGTATGTTAAACTATCTCTTTGATGGAGTTCAGAGTTCATGAATTTGTGACTTGGTTGCATCTTAGTTGTGGTCGTAAGAGGAAAGCATATGAGCACAACCTCATTTTGTTAGAGGATACAAAGACAGATAATTCCCTGCTTTAAGCAGGAGTACTGTTATTGTAGGACTACTGTAAATTTAGACTGAAGATACTCTGTTGCTAGCAAAAGACAGAAAGTTTTAGGGAAAACATTCTAAAAATAAGAGCATTTATCAGGGTAGTAAGAATTACTTTGAAAATCAATAGCTTCCTAATAAGGATCAGTGTAAGACCTATGTGTTAACTGTGTTAAACCCTAACATCTGAAATTTTATTGGGCCAAGATTTTCTGAGATTTTGATCTTGACATGTTTTTAAAAGATGTCCTAAACAACTTTCCAATACATATTCAAAATGCATAGGTATTTAAGGTTTGCAAGAGACTAATAAGAAAAACCTTTACTCTCAAATATCTGAGGAAGATGCTAGGTTTGATCATACTGAAAACTAACATACCATTTTCTAACTCAAAGATTATGCTACTGGTTCTTTAAAATTAGAAAATATTAGAAAAGCCAAAATTGTTCTACGTTTTTTAGCAAAAAAAAAGAATCCTTCAACTGCAAGGAGCTAGCAAAGCTAGTTCAGATGTTTCCTATACCCTAAACTGAAGATGTGTGCCCTAAAATGAAGATGTGTATTTAAAACTCACCAGTTTTCTTTGGATATTTTTTCTTTCTGCAAAACTTAATATTACAGCAAGTGAAGGTTTGGTCAATGAGCCTTCTTTGAGTGATAATAGATTTCTGACCTTTGGAATTTTTCCAGTGTGTCAAGATTTAATAAAAATGAGCGTTAGCAGGCCAGAAAACTCCACAGTTTGCTCATTTAGTAATGCTGTTTGCAGTTTAGCCAATCAGTTTAGCTGATTTAAAAAATGTTTATACCTAGTGGATGTTGTTTAACATCTTCCACTGTTAGTAATGGTCTGGAAAGTGCTTCATCATGCTTGAGTGTTGCAATCAGTCATTTAGTTATTTCTTAAATACAGCAAAAAACCCACTTGTTGAACACTTTTGGCTTTTCTGCTTTATTTTTAACAATATATCTCCATCTACTAATGGACTCGAACTATTCCTCATTTTTTTAAATTAATGGACGAATAACAACAACTCCTCTTATTATCGTCTCCATTATCCATGGATTTCTTTCTTCTTTTACTTATCTTACCAACCTATTAAATCCTTAGTTTTGAATCTATATACATTGCTGAACACAGCTCCTTCTCTTTCATTTATAAGATCCTATGATTTTTTATTGCTGCTTTTCTTTAATGATATTTTATCTAAAGTCATCCTCTGTCTCGATAATGGAATTTTAGCTGTTATTCAATTAACTCTTCTTAAAGAACTGCAAATTCTCATTCATATTTTTTGTGTTTCTTCTTTGGTTGAATTATCTCAAGCTTTAGGAAATCTTCCATTTATAAGCAGTGGGCACATTTACTGCTGATTAGGTTTTTTCTTTGTTTGCCCATTTAAACACAAGTAGGTCAGGATCACCGGTTCCTAGGCAATATTGAACTGTCAAGCCATTAATGTACTTTGACCTCTCGTAATGAGATCCTAAGGAGATACCTGGTGGCAGAACTAGCCAGCTTAGGCATATATTGGTTCTCAATTAATATGGAAAAACTGTGCAGTGTTAACTCAAACTTTAAGCCAACTTACCTTTGCCTGTACATTTGTACACTTCTTGGGCAGAGCAAAATAATGGATAACAACAGGGAAGTCAATTCTTGTTTCTCAAAAATATGTGAGCAGTGTTCTATATTGAGTGGTTATGAATTTTTATTATTACTATTTACGCATGTAATACTATAAACATAATTGTAAAAATAGTTTTCTCATTAGAAGGTCAAAAGTTCCAAATTATACTGAAGTAGAATATGACACTTCATAAAGTCATGATACTGATGAGGTAACTCCATCACAGATAGACTGATAGTTAAAGTCAGAATATTCAGGTTATTGAAATATATTCAGAGTAGAATGTATTAAGCAATACATCATGCTACATCAAATGGGTATAATTTTACAAAAATAATATAAGTAGGTGTGGTGCATAACACCTCCAAAAACTTCCTAGATACCCATGAGTAAATGCTGCAGTTTTCCTGTGTTTCATATCCTCTGCTGCAAAGATTTCCTTTGCCATACTTTGACTTCTCTATTTAGATGGAAAGATCTTCAGGGCAGAGTCTGTCTCCTGTGTTCATGTAGTCCCAAGCATAATAGACCCTGATTTCCTGTGCCTCTAGGCTCTGTGATAATACTAATAATTAACTGATCCACTTGATTTACAATAGAGATGGTTCTGAGCTACATAACATGGATGCTATTTTAATTAGTTTCTTGTACTGAAGTTATCATCGGAACAGCTTACTTCTTTCCAGTCTTCTCTTATGTATGAAAGTTCGGGACAGTTAAATGTCAAGTTTTCAGCAAAAGTAAGATCTGACTGTCACAATAGACTAATTGCAGGGATACAATACATGAGAATTGTTCTAAGACAAGTCTTGTTTATTTTACAGAAAAACAACATTCATTAAGGCTTTTAAGAGGACCTATTTTACTTTTCTTATGTCAGTAAGTAATTGCCAAGTATTTGTTTACACATGCTGCTTTTTAAATTCCACTTAATAACTACGATGCCTTTTCAACAGAAGTTGTAAATTTGAAGGGAAAAGGATTATTCTATTTTCCAGTTTAGTAGTAATGTAGTAATTGTTTTCCTTTAGTCTAAGATATGCAAAGTAATTGCTTTTCAGAAAAAACACGGACCTCTGATTTATTACTTGAGAATGATACTTGCAAATCTGAGAGTATTTCTCAGATAAAGTGCTATTTTTCAATTGTGTAATAATGTATTCCCTTGGCGTGGCACAAATGTCTTCTTGCATGGATTCCAAAGCTTAATAGAGTCCTACTTTGTTACTCTGTTGGGCATATACTCCCCTAGGCATAGCAAAGAACTTATACTGTGAATAAGGCTCCAAATACAAAAAAATTGTTCTCGCTGATAGTTACTTAGGCATATGAATGTGTGTGTTGACAGCAATACAACTGCTTGCCAAGGTAAGGACTGATCAGCATATGCAATTGTTCCACTACTGGCTCAGAAGAACTATGCTGTAAGTTTGTGACACAGAAAATTTCTAGCTGTTCAACTGCAACTGACTAAAAACATTTTTTTTTTAGAACATCTGACTGTATCGCTGCTCCAACAGTAAAGTTCCAGAAATATTATGTCATTAACAGACTACGAATTCTGCCAAACTTTACTGCAAAGTTCAGTCAGAGATAGTGCAGAACTCTACAATAGTTCCAGACACCTGATTGACACAGCCCTTTGTGGTGCTGCTGATTTCAGGGGGTGAAGGGAAAGATATTACAGAGGTGATAGCTGCTGCCTCTGTTTAATATTAAAGGAAACATAAATATTTCTTTTAATATTAGTTTCCCAGCTAAGTAATCGTTGTAATTTCCTTTAGGCAAGGATAAGAACAAGTCAGAGTAGACAGTTTCAGGAAACAGTCTCTCTTTTGAAATATGACCCTCCCCATTGATAACCTGCCTTTGCAGGACAGATTGAGAAATACACAGTTGTAAAGTCTGAAATACTTTACCAGTCCTAAAGGGGGCTCACCATCCAAATGGTTTGCACAATTTCAAGTATATTATTATAGCTAGTCACCTTATTACAGACTTAATTACTTCAATAGAAATCATTTCTGTTTTGTCCTTTTCAAGAGGCATACTGCTTCTGCAACATCTGCACACACAATAATGTATTTAAGAAGTGCTCATGCATTTTGAGCAAGGCTTGATTAAAGCTGCTGGAATAATAGATGCCTCTATATAAAAATTCAGTCTAAATCCTAGCTTATAAAGTCCTTCTGTGGCAATGTAATAGGTGCTAGTATGGGGAACACCACAGTTGGAGGTGAATCAGCAGCAGCCTAGAGCATGTTTACAGGCTTCCCATCACTCAAAGAGACAAGACAAAACACGGTAAAATATCCCCAGAATGTTTTAGGGGAAGATAATGCAGCTTCCACACTTTACAAATGAGGTCTTGCTTAAGGATCTGGAGGAATGGTATATACCATTCTGACAGAAATCCTCCAGGTGATGCAGTATGCTCCCAACATGACTGAGAACAAGATCTGCTTTAATAGATCTCTCTGAACTAAAAATCTTAGTTTTAAGACCCAGACCTCTGTGAAAGTCTGGAGGAGGTGGAAAGCATGAAAAAGCAGTGTGAATTGTTCTGTGCAGGAAATGTTACACTTCTAAGCAGATGACAAAAGACTTTCTGTGACATGTGGCATGAATGTGTCGCTCCCAGTGAATTCGCCAAGCCTCACAACAGTATATGTGAAATTAGTATGAGATTGCATGTTTCTTGATACTGTCTGGCTCAAAGTCATTTATGAAAAGAGCACTTGCCACAGAACAGGATCAGCAAATGAAGTGCTTTGTGCTTTCCTGCCCTCATCCTCTTTCTTCTGGTGCCTGTGCACTCAGGCTACTCCAAGCGCTAGGCATCAGCAAATGGTGGGCCTTGTCCAAAGCCAAATAAGGTCACTAAAAGCTTTAACATTTACCTTAGCTATCTCTGGATGCACATTGTAAATTCAGATGCAACCTGGCCCTTCTTGATGAATAAACTTGATGCATTTTCCTACCTAGCATTTGGTATCAGTAGACGAAGTTCTCTCTCTTTTTCTTTCTCTTTCTTTCTGACTGTATTTGTAGATAGAGTCATCCATGCTTTCCCTCTGTGTACTGCATAGTCTAATTTTATCTAGTTACCAAGTTCCTAATTAATATCTAAGTCTGTGCTGAACTAACTAATGCCTTTTATTAGCTATTTTTTCAGAATTACCTAATAGGAGAATAATACAATAAGAATAAATGGTTTGGCTTAATAGCCAAACTCGGGCACAGCCTTTCTCAAGCCAATTTTATCCTGTATTTTCTCCCCTATTTTTAGCCTTATACCCCTTTTCACCCTCACTGACCAAATGATCCTATTCTAGACTACTACCAATTGTGGAGATTTCAATAAGCAATTTTCTCAAAGTGCTTTCTTCTGTGGCTCCTGCACCTTTCCTGTAGAGCTTGCAATCTTTCATATTGAAACAGAAGGTTTGGGATCGTTTTGGCTAACAAAAGCACAAATGACAAATCAGACCTCATTTTGACAGTGTTCTTGGTGTGAGAGATTCATGTATTCAGAGAGAGCTCTGTACAAGTTCCTACTTTATCCTTATTTGGAAATACCTCCCTGTAAAAATTCATAACTGAACTAGGGCATGTGTGTATTCAGAATAACTCTCTGCAGTAGAGGACTGTACAAGAGTAATGTCTCTGTCCAGTGTAAATCTGCGCACCTCCACTGACTGCAGTGTAGCTGTGACAATTTCAGTCATAGGACAGATTTACACTCCACGTTCTGGACTGCTTTTGACAGTGCTATGGCAGTTTTAACCATACTATGTATGAAGACTAACACTCAAGGAAATATGAACAAGGATTATTTTGTGACAGTCTTAGAATGCTACTAGGAAAAGGTAAAAGCGCACCTTTAGCATGCATTGACATTATTACTGTCAGCAACTGAATTTCAGCTATAGAAATCTATGTGCTTGAATAATTTTAACTTGCATAATTCCATTACCATCTAGAATTGCCAGTAATTGACTAAGTATTAGTAAGAAAGTTAAATCAAAGCATATTGTTTTTCAGTTCAGCA
>NW_010159202.1:24312-52999 GCF_000695765.1 Mesitornis unicolor
TGAAGTGTTAGCCTAATCTTGCCTTCAAATGTGGAATTTTAATGTGTTCAATCATTAATATTTGAAAAATGGTGTATTTTTGGAAATGCAGTTCATAAAATGTGGATCCTGCACCTTTTTTCCTCATTAGAATTATTCCACTAAATTTCTCCTTTCTGTGTTGCTCTTTCTATAGTCATCTGCACTACTGGCAAGGAGGCTAAGGCAATTCATGTGAATAAGGGCATCATCCATCAGATTCGTAAGAATCTGGATTCATAACTTCTTCAAATAGTAGGTAGACACTGATAATTAACTGATTGGTGAGAATGATACTAGGATCATTTTTGAAAACTACTATATTATTTTATATTACTTTGTGAAAATTTTAATGCTGTAGTGTTCATGAAAAGCAGAAGAGTTAATTATTAATTTTATTAACCCCAATTAACTTTCTTGTTTTGTACTTTGTTACTCTGATCCTTCCCAAAGTTATTTTCCCTCTGAAATAGACACAAGGTATAATATTAGTTGGCTTCACTCATAGGTTTCATATTCCTTTGAAATTTAGGCTTTTCTTGGAACTATTTGAACCTAAAAGTATTTAAGCACATACTTCTGCATATGTAGATGTACTGGAGGTAGGGAAGAAAGAGATGTACAGGACAGGGCTATTTATCTCGTCCACTGAGACCAGGTGGTCCAAATTATTTTGTTATGTTGCCATGTGTTGTATTTGCATATGTACTATTGTGAAAGCCTTTGTTATTTGGCCACTAGGCAGGCAAACAAATCAAAATATTTTGTGCTATTACACACTCACATGATTTGCTGAATCAGGAACTTCAGGAACAAACTAAGCAAAATAAGCTTGCGGAAATGTGGGATGCCAGAAATCAATGAACCTTGTGTATGGGGCATAAATGTTTTTGTAGTTAATGTAACAGTGCCTTGCAATAAACCACAAGACTGTGGTATTTTCAATTCTACTATCATGTGCTGCCACCTGCCAGACGTTGCCATGTTTATCCTAACCAGTTGAATACTTCTGGAGCTGGTGAATGCAGACTTACTTTTCAAGTCAAGGGCTGCTTCCTTTTGCAAGTGTACTGACAAGACAGAAATCTCAGAGGATGCAGAAAAAGGATTTTTTTTGAGGTTACTGCTCTTTGAAAAGACACAACAGACTTTTTCAAGTGTGCTTAAAAGGCCAGTGTCAAGTCAGAAACTGAGTCAGATTCTTGGAGTGCAAATGCACTATTTTTTATGTACTGACGCATTTACAGTCTTAATTTCACATACCTTTTATTTGAATCTGGAAATGCAGTCTTTAAGGTGGAAAGTTGTGTTTGTGGGGGATCATTGTTCATCTTACTGTGATTTTTCATCCATTTGTCTTCTTCCTCTCTCCATCAGCGAAGGAAGAGCGAAAAGCCTGACAACTACTAAACAAAGAAAGAGACTGCTATATTTCAAACATGTACAGCCCAGTATTTATTGATACTGATTTGCTTTTGGAGGAAGTTTCATGACAGCTATGAAGCAAAACTCCCTGTCACCCCGTTCACTGTTCATCCTCTTCCTGACTTGTATTTTGTGAAAAGAAGGAAGAGAAATGGGAAGTCTGGTGCACATTTCTGTAATGTGCTGAATTCTGATGACATGGCATTTATGTCCAGCCTCAGGAGCTCTCTTAAAATGTTGTCTTCAAACACTGAACCCCGGGCCTATTCTTGCTCACTTGTGGGCTTGAATTCTGGAATATCCAAGAACATCTTTGCCTGCATCCTTGCTTCTTGAGCTAAACAAGGATTTTTTTCCAGGTGTTTTGAAACTTTATAAGACTATACTATAAAATAATTGAAAACTAAGAATAGTGTCCACAGGGGTGTATGCTTTGATAATTCATAATATTACTTTTCTTTTTAAAGAGACCTGTATCCACTGTATGATATTCAAGTAATTGGTGATTTTCCTTTCGGTGGATTAAATTATGCAACCAAAGAACCATTGTCTATTTTATTTATGTATAGAATCATAGAATACAGAGCAAGTTTAACGTACTATTTAAGGCTTGTACTGCTGGGTTCAAACATTTTTTACTAAGAGTGTCTTAAATAGGAAATTTGTGGCTGTGTTGGGCTGAAGTTCTCTCAGCCTTAGTGATTAAGCTGAACCACTGCAATTCACTGGGTCACAAAGAACATGGCATTATCTGCCATTTACTGCTCAGGCCATTGAAAGTCTTCTGACCGAGTCCTTGCTGCCAGGATTAGATTTGTATTTTACCAGTTGATTAGATAAGGTGAAATACAGAGGCAGTGTGGGGACCAGGGGCTGCAGCCCAAGATCCTGCTTACTAAAGCCCTTTTCTGGGCCAGCACAGATACCTTCATTCTAATGCTTTCTGCATGTGTACTCATTTTTCTTTCAGAAATTTCCCTGTCAAAATAAGGAGGTCCCTTATTTTGTTCTGGTAAAACATTAAGCATTTATTTCTCCTCAGGCACAGAAATAGAACTAAAGGTGTGAGCAAGATAACTCCCATGTGCACACATATCGCACATGGGCACACTGATTCACAGAACAGAGTTCTTGGCAGAAAATGGTTTGGTTTGAACTGCCACAGTCTCGATGAACAATTTGATGTGGCCTGTGACTGAGAAAAAAAGTATTTTGTTATGTTTCTGTGTTCTGCACAGAAAAGACAATCTCGTTGAATTGAAGTTTTAATAGTACATGCTTGCTTGTTTTCGTTTGCATTGGACAGGAAGTATAGTTGAAGAAATATATTATACCCCAGTACTAAAACTGCTCAATATTCTCCCACTTACCTGCACCTCACTGATGATGGAAAATACTTATCTCACCTTCTAGCACTGTGCTCCACTACTTCTGATACAGTCATTGTAATCTCTGTCTACTGCTCATATCTGAAGTAGGCAAACTCATAACAGGCCAATTCAGACTAGCAGGACAAGCTGAAATCTCTGTTGTTTATCCCTGAAGCTACCGTGATTCAGGGAGAGTTTACTGACATCTGTGAGACCAGAGGGAGCCTTTTCTAGCCCCAGCTGACCCAGTGCCCTGCAGCACATAATAGCCTTCCGTAGTATCCATACTGAAATATGCCTTTTAGGGAGAAAATTACCATTGCAAAATTGCTGGCAATTTAGAGACCTTTAAGTGGAACACCAACTCACACAGAGCTGAATTTCAGCCTTTGGAGCATTGCTATCTTCCAGCACGCACAGAGCACTATTGGATACATTGCCTGGTGTCTTTTATTGGAACAGTGTCTCTTCCTTGGGGAAGATCTTTTATTACTTTGGCTGAAGCTGCTTTATTGTTATAAAGTTGTATTTACTTAATGTGAACCAGCAAAGAGAACCACAGTTTAAATGATATTAAATAGTGGGAATTAGAGTCCAAGGGATTAATTCTAGCATTACTTTGTACTGCCAGGTAAAACTTTCCTCTCAGAGACCATACTTGAGCCATTCATTTCAAGGAGTGGATTGTGGAACAACATATGTTCCTCACACTTGCAACAGAAATGCAAATTTTTCTGAACTTCTTCTGCAAGTTTGAAAAGATTTTATGTATGTTCCAGAGAAGGTAAAATTTGAAGCATTATGAAAAGATTATCTCTTCAAATGTGACTAAATTGCTGGTTCCATTTGGTGTCAACTTCATTAGAAGTCATGAGTCAGATCCACCCATCTGGTTTGCATTGCTTTCCTGCCATAAGACACCTGCAAACCTGGCTAAATTGGTACTACTCCATGAATTATTGTTGATTAATTCAACACTGTTACCAAAATTTTCTTTAGGGAAAACAGAACTACATTCCCCCTACTGATTAGTAAAAAGAAATATGTTAGTTGTTTAGCCCTTCATAAATTTAAAAAAATTACCTGCTTGTGTTTCTGTAAACTGAATTTATCTCATTCCAGAGACACTTATAAAAAGAAAATAGCACAAATGTCTGATGAATTCCAGTACCAGTCGCCCTAATCAGCATAACAATACTATCACTGTGTTTGATTGTTAATTATTTTCTTCTCTTATATTTAAGATTATTCTCCTCTCTTCTTTGCATGTGATTAAAATAATAATATCTTTTATTATTTTACAATCTCCCTTTAAAGACTTTCATGAGGAGAATGCCAATATTACCACAATTAAAATGAAATGTTCAAGCAGAGCTCTCTCCTTCCAGATCTTTGAGTGGAGCTGTGTAGAGCTAGTTGCTTAAATTGAACTAATGAATTCAGCCTTCAGTACCCCATGCAGATATTATTTTACTTTAGCAGCTATAGTAAAGGTTTTCTATTAAAAATCACATTACATTGGAAAATTTGTCTGCATATTCTGAAATGCGCATGTTGATTTCTCCAATTATGTGTCTGACTTTTTATTACACATTGTAATATTTTCAAGAGCATGCACAAAGCATTGAAAACCATAAGGCTTTCTACTCTTTGGTTACAGAAAATAATGTTCTTGCACATAAAGAATGTATCTATTCTTTACACTAAATTTTATTGTGATTTTTGTCATCTTTGCGTGCTCCCTACTGGTACTACACTAAACACTACTTCCGTGGTCAGGCTCACAGAATGGCCAAGGACTGAGGGCAGATTTCAGCTGCTATTGAAGCTGACATGTTTTGAACTGTGGCTGAGATGAGCTTTTTTCAGTTTGATATAACTCATTTTTCAGTCAACCTTTCCCTTAAGGTCCAATTCAGCTATACATAGAAGTTCATCAAAAGACAGACATTGTCTTCAGCTGAGTTGGATTGGACCCTGAAGGGCATACTCAGCATGTTTACACCATGGGCAGCAGCAGCCATATATCTTTTTCTTTGAAGAAACAGAGGACTTCAACTTTCAGAAGAGGAATCTAAGACTTATAGTCAACAATACAGTATTAAAAGATTAATTGTAAAATCTGTGGAGAATTAGATTTTTATTCTCTTTCTCTTAAAAAGCAGTTGATTTTATAAATACAATGTTTTCACTAGAAAACTTGGCTCTTTTTGTGTTCTGAAATATTATTCCCCGTGAATAAAGTTGTAATCTACTTGTTCAGATATCTTTTCAAATAAATGAAGCTGTTTAAATTGGTTCGTTTATTAAAGGAAAAAAACAGGACAAATATTTAAGCATGCAGGTTTGTCAGTAACTTTTTTTTTAATATTGGTAGTAAATACCAATTAATTCAGAGGAAGGCGAATTCATTACAGTGTGAAGTATCTAGCTGATACAATGCTACACAGATATTTTTTCTATTTTATTGTTTTATTTTACTTTATTTTATTTTATTTTACTTTGTATTTGTGCTGCCTACAGAATACAAATAATGTAAAAGTTACATTTTTTAGGAACCATGCAACAAACAGCAGAAACCACAAAGCAACAGAAAATTCTTGAATTGTAGATCATCCAGTTCAAATGAAGTGAAACTTTTTGCTTTTTTTTCCCTAATTTGTGGAGTTAGCAACTTTCTGTTGTGATGTATTGGAATTAAATGTATCAAAATCAGGACATGATTTAGGAGGCATGGTGGTGTTGGGTTAGCAGTTGGACTTGATGATCTTAGAGGTCTTTTCCAACCTTAATGATTCTATGAGTCTGCAAAATTTACTGTGATTCCTAGAAAAATCCTGGAAAGAGAACCATGTTAAAGTAAGCACGTAAAATTGGAAAAGTAAAAACTAAATCATTAATCCAGTTATATGATAATATTTATTATATGATCCTGAACTACTTTTTCTCAATCTGACTGAATGTAGTTTATTTATAGCCTCTTCTTATTTTGTGATATATGGACTTATGTTTAACTACTTTTCTTCAGATATTATTAGTTTTGTCCCATCCCCTCTATCTGCCCCACAATCATATCTGTCTGTTTCACGTAAAGCTGTGAATTTATTTCCATAATATCTTGTAAGATGAACAAGTATTATCCTCATTATAGTAAGTAAGCTTTGTTGTCTTTGATTGATTAAATTCCAGAGCATCTAGAAATTCTAGGTGTCCAGTATAAGAAGTGCAGAATCTGATTTTCCAGAGTGTTTGTATTACATTTTATACATTCAGAGCACAATCTCTATTGACTGTGTTTGCATTTCTATAAATCAGACCCTACAGTCTCAAGTTAGACACCTAGAAAATGAGAAACATGTAGTTGGTATTCTCTGAAAAACTGAGTTCCAGTGACTTAACTGCAATCAGAGAATTATATTCCCATGTAAGTACCCCACTGTCGGAGTTGCCAAGTAACTGCTTTAACTAGAAGGCCTTTCTTTCTTTTATTCAGTCTTTCATAGGTGGAAAATTTAGACCCACTCTGTAGAACACATCAAGTAATATAAAATAACTAGTGGCACTCATGAGTTGTCATCCTTTGTGAAATTCAATCTGCCAGATGGATGAGATACACACCTAATGGATTTCACAGGTATTTGCTTACAGCTGAAGGCAATCTCTGTGTTAAAGATGGACAAAACCTCTTAGGAATTAAGCAGAGATCTAAGGAGAATTCTGAGCAAACGGAATAATTTTCAAATTTGAACAGAATTTCATGGAGAATTAGAGATTAAATTGCTTCAATTTCTCAATCAATATGGGTTTTGTTTAAAAAAGAAAAATCAACAACGTTGTTTTACATGTTAGTAGAATGATGCACTTGTTTCATGGCCTTATCCTTTGGAACAGCTGTACTGCTTAGGCTGTTTGGGGAGGAGGGAGCTTTCTTGTTTTTAATAGACCGAGATAACAGGCATTGTAAATGTCAATCAGATTATTATTTGTTAAATTATAACCACCTACATATATCTAGAGAACTAAGTCTTTGTTGCACCCTAGTGACAAGATAGTACTAATGTGCCCCTGCCATGTTAGGAAGCTGGATGCCTCCCTGCAATAATTAGGAGAGACGACTAGGGGTGCACAGCTTCCAGGCCCCATAGTAGGCAGTTTTCAGCTCATTGTTGAAGTTTTTAGGGACAGCTTGTTTGCAGCTACAGGTGGCAGCTTATAAGGTTTCTGCTTCTGTCATTTCTAGTGTTTTCCTGGGTTGTACAGGTGGAGTGCAGAAAGTAATTTCAAAGATAAAGTAGTTCTTTCCTAAAAGTTATAAGATGCTGTAACAGCAAATACAGGGCAGTGGAATGAGTCTATGTGCATATTGATTTTAGTTTAGTTTAGGTCTTACCTTTCCAGGTATCCAGTTGAAGGCATCAAGCGTCAGTACAGCAGCATATCCTGCATTCATTGTCAAGTTTAGGGGAAAAAGTACTTTCAACAGAGCTCTTCTTCGTATTTTAGTTAATAATAGAAGGTGACAGTTCATCTGAGAGATTTTCAATCTACAAATAAAAAAGGATGGAGATTCAGCCACTGAAAAAATCTGGGAAAACAATTTGCTGCAAACTTAAGACATCAGGTGGCTCCAAGCTTTTTTTTAGATGAAGTAACATCAAGAAAAATAAATAGCATTATATTTTTATCTCTTATTTCTTCTGCTTTATTTGATTTTATGCACTGCAAACATAAGTATTCTACATTTCAGATGCATTTTGTGAGCATGCAATTGTTTAGGAGAGTCTAATAAAACTATGCTATTCTAGTACATAAAATAAATAGGAAGTTATTATTGGTTTCTATCTGTTGCCATTTAATTGTCAGACTAGGGTCATCTTATCTGGAGTAGGGCATCAGCAACAGTCAATATCAAAATGTAATTTTCTTGGCTAGAAATGGCTTCTTTTAATGTAGTGCCTTAAAATATTAGGAACCTTAGTTTGATTTAAACATTGTAGTGTAATGCGGTATAAACATTTCATAATAATAGCTCCTAACCACTGAAACGAAGTCTGGTAGAATATTCCTCCTGTGGCTTCTGGGAAGAATCAGGAAGTAGCTCTTCAGGTCTGAAAAGCAGAAGAAATAGAAATATTGCAGGGGACCTGTAGGAAAAAATTGCAATGGTCTTTCATGAAAAAGATGTCCTTACTTGCCAAGGCCTTCACAATTAGTTGCAGTTTTAATTTAAAAAAAAAATCTCCTTTTCAATATTCTTGAATAAGTTCATCATTCTTGCTAAGTTGTTTGACTCTAATTGGAAGCAGACTAAAAAATCTTCCTGAGTGCTGCTGACATCTGTACTAAATTTATTTTTCAGCTTTAATGTATTTTAGGGTATAATTTAGATTATTAATTATGATTTTTATAGCCTTGCATAGTCTGAGATGTGGGGTTCATTTTCATTCTTCTTGCTATCACTTACTAAGCTGGAAGGTTTGAACTAGCATGCACTTTAATACTTGTGTAGCTTTAATATGTTGATAATGCTAGAACTATCTATTATTAATTACCTATCAAGTATAGCCATATATATATATATACACACACACTATATATGTGCCATTCAAATAACATCAACAACAACAAAGACATGCAAAGGCAGTAATATTGAAAAAAAAAGGCCAAAAACCAGTTTTTGATATAGCACCTTTCACTTAGAAGAACCATATAAATTGTTGTTTTAAGAGCTGTTATCGTGCTATAAGCTTTCCCCATGTAGAAGCTTTGTTGGTATAGTTACACTGGCAACCCATTCCTTATCTAGACGGGCTTTCTTAGCTCTGGAATCTGACAGCCTGGGTAAATTATGTGTTAATAATTGAGTGTAACTCTATTCAAGTCACAAGATTCACCCTTATCTTGGCTCCCAATATTCAGTGGTAGGGACTCAGAGACAGTCTCATGACTTAAGGAGTCACTTACACTGTCAGACTTTGAGTGACGCACTGCAGCTCAGGTGTTTAGTCATTTGTTTGTTTTATTTATTTTCTGTTGTCCCACTACTGCTTTGTAATGAAAAAATGTGCATATAAGAGTACGTTTATGTTTCTGTATTTATCAGTGCTAGCTACATATATTCCACCTGCTATTTCTCTGCATTCATTACGAAGAATGCCTTGTACAAGTCCGGAATTTATAGTCTCTCTACTTCATTCTGCAAGAACAAAGAGACACTTTAAGATTCTTATAATTAGTAAATTCAGACCTCATAAATGGACACATTTCTATTTTCACACAATGCATACTTAGCTTTATAGCATTTACCAACCCATAATACGTTTCTGAGGCTAAAACCAATCTATGCAGGCTCCAGTAAACCACTGTCTTTTGCATAGCTAGCCTAAATACCCAAAGTGATTTTAATACTTCTTTGTCAAGGAAAGGTTTTGGGGGAATTCTCATTTTCACTCTCTTGTCATCACCATGAAGCAGGAAGAGGCTTTCCTTGCTAAATATTATCCCACATGGTCTCAATGCAGTCTTTTGAACTTTCTGTTCTGTATCTGCCACAGACCCGCCATTAATAAGATGCCACAGCAGTGAGCCTGAGTATGATAATACTGGTGTATGCTGGCTCAGAAATGCTAGCAGAGCTGTGCTTGTGAGCACACAGCTGCCCTGGCAGCGAGCATCGAGGCTGTTTCCAGTGGAGGAGGATGTTTTGTGCGTGAGGTTGGAGATCAGTCTAGTGTGGGAGCCAGTGTGGGAGCCAAGAGGGGATGCTGTGAATGAAGATAAGATGAGAATGAGAACAGACACCATAAGGGTGGTTAAGCTGGAAGGATGCAGAAGCTGATTGGTGGTACAGGAAAGAGGTGGATTGTATGGGTAGCATGGCCCATTTAAAGAAAGCAGGAAAGATTAGTACTGACTACTCTTGGAAAAATCATTAAGAGGAACAAAATATTGTCCACTGCCAAGAGCTGGCTTGCATTCACTGTTTGAATGACTCAGTACTGTGTGTCCTGTATCCAGGCAGGGAGCAGGAACAACATTCACCTATGTTCAGCAGAGGATCCATAGAGCTGTGATTCTCTGTCCTGAACTAGGGATGTGTCCCAATGAAAGCTTTTTCTCTTATTCATTTTTACAGTGCTTAGCACAATGTCTGGATAAGGATAGTTTGGCTTTTAATAGCAAATAAAGTTGTGACTAATTATTCCACTGCACACTGAATACATGACAGCTTTTACTCACTTTTTTCACTTAATTCTATGGAAATATTGAAATTATCTTAACCTCAATGTAGGATAAGACCATATGAAATAAATGCTCTTTCCAAACTGTTCTGAGTCAGAAGTGTTCTGTTAAGTCTTAGAATCCTACAAACAGCTATGTATGGTGTTATTTTTTTTCAAATTTGATTCGTGGCATTTCTAGAATTACCAGCTTGCTCTTAACAGTATAATCTGCTGTTATATATAACAATATTCCTACTTAATACAGAGCTGCTTGAGCAAGCTCCAGATCATGGAGCACATGTACAGCTGGTGGAAGTGGAATGAAGTGTGCTTTAGTTGAGACAGAAGTTTTTGTAATGCTGACTGGCCTACATTTTTGCATGGAAAGCAGTGAAAAGATTGCTCTAGTAATTTGGCTAAGGGCTATATAAACCTAATTAGAAATGTTGAGTCCCACAAGGGCATAAAACTGTAGCTGGAAACAGCTATTTAAATATTCATTTCTACCCTTAAAAAGGAGAGGAAAAAAAACATCTAATTTTGTAAAAGCTTTCACATATAGGGAAAAAAGATGATTATAAAATTATTAATTAGTGGTCTGTGATTACTTCACCATATCCCACAAAGTTAAACTCAGCCTCACAGTACAGCATTGAATTCATACTCAATGCTTTATTATTAAACTCAGTTTAACTTTGTGAATTATATATAACACGAACAACAGTCAATTTATAAAAGAAAGATTCCAACTGCTATTGTTGTAAAGTTTTTTCCTTCTGTGTAATAGCAACTTGGGTATGTAAAAATAGCTATCCAGAAGTTCATTAATTTTGTCTTACTGGTGTTGAAATAAACATGCCTGGTTTCCCTTTTCTTTTTTTTCAATTTCTCTTTTGTGATGCAGACTGAACTGAGGAACTATAAAATAAAGTGCTTTTCTAATTCTCTTCTATTATTTGCTAACAGCATTTTTTTCTGATAATGTTAAAAAGTAATATAGAAAAGCATGTTATTTGATACTGAATGCTGTCAGGTAAAGTCAAGAAGCAGCTGCCAGATTTACATCTTTTACTAGTTAGCAATTATACAGTGTAATTCAGCCACTGGAGTTAAAAAACACAGATAGTAATAATTTTACTTTTGTTTTCATGTTTCTACGAGTATATTCTAAGCATTTTATGTAACTCACTATTAAATCATTCATAATCACCATTCTATTTTTCCCCCTTCTTTCTTTTCCTTCCAGGTTTTTTAATCTTTCTGTAATTACTTAAAAATAAAGTATAAGATGTCTCTCCATTTGTCTTTCTTGAATAATCCCAAGAGAGTTTGAATTCATGTTTTAGCTCTGGTGATTTGTCTCTAAACTCTCAGTTCAAATTTGACCTCAGACTTCATGCAGCTCACATAAACTTTAGGAACAATGGCCATAGAAGGTAAAGAGTGTTTAATAATGTTGTTCACAGTGCTGTAACCATTTAAGGGCACAATCCCTTGGTTTTTTTTCTTGAATGTCCTGTAGTTATTTCTTGGCACTGGCACTTTATCCACTTGAACATCTCAGGGATACTGAGAAGCTTTCTACACAATGAAGTTTTATTATTATTTTCTTCTTCATCATCATTTATATCATCACCATCATCAGTTTTGGTTTGCAGATGTTAGATAATTCTTTTGTCAAGACTTCTGTCCTTAGAGGGTTCTTTTTGTTTATACTGGTTTCCCCAGACCATTTCAGAGATGCTTCTAAGAAAGAGCAGGCTACAAACTCACTGGTAGCCTCAGCAATGCCAGGACACGGGTACTAGTATAGGAACTGGACTGTCTGTTGGTGTTTACTATGAATTTGGCTTAGGCCAGCCAACACTTTAGCTAATAGCTCCATGCAAGGATCAGGAGTTCAGATAGGTCAGGTAATTTTTCCAGCTTGTAATTTAAATGATAGCACTTTCTTTCAAAGGTTAAAATACCTTTCTGGTTGGTCACTAGTTCAGGCATCATTCAGTTTACCAGTACAGCTATAGCCCTTCTCTATCAGAAACACAAATGGCTCACAAATTATTTTTTGACTCTTTCAGGCATGGGAACTGGGTACTGATTTACGTGCAATTTCTTAATATCAGCAGTACATCATACAATGATATACTCTAAAATTGTTCCACTTTATCAACTGTCTTCTGAAAACATAGTTGTCTATTTTCTGCTCCTATACCCATGTGTTTTAAGAAGGCTGAGTCATTCTGTAACACCCTGGATAAACCTAAACTACCTACTCGCTAAGTACCTCTGTTCAAGCACAAAAGGCAGCTACTTTGTGGTACATTGTAAGTTGCAGTGTGAACTAGAACACATCCCTCTCTGCCTGTCTCTTACTAAACCAGCAAAGGAACTTGACATGATAACAAGAAAGAGCTTTAACTTGAAGAATATTGTAGAGAATTAGGACATTTACAGGTGTATGTGGATGGATGGAAATCATTATCTCTTAATAAATCATCCCAAAAGATTTATACAACTCAAACTTTTCTAGATTCCCTTTCTCAATAGTGTATACACAATGTCAATGCTCAGTGTAAAAATGGAGGAATGATTAGTGCTACTAGCAACAAGTATAATGAGAACAAGGTACTGAATACAGCAGAGAGGTATTTTTGTATGCAGCACCTTTGATAACCCAGCCATAAAAGAGAGCTCTGATTACTGTAGCAACTATTTGAAGAAAGAAGTTCCCCTGCTGAATTTCTCTTTTGGCTTTAAACATAATGCTAACCTTGCACATTCAGCACAATTTGCCTTTCAAAGCCACAGCCATGCTTTCTGCTTCCATAAAATAATGTACTGAAGTGTTCTCATGGACTTGGCAATCAATTAGAAGAACCCATTCTCAGGGAATATACATATTTATATATAAAAGCAACCAAGCTGCTCCTTTGCTGCTCCTTTAGAAGGTGTTTCACTGGCTGCACTCTGCTTCAGATACTATGACAGGCTGCATTTTCATGTTTTTCAGTGGATATACTGTTTTATGTACTTCACTTGCTTGTGGTGCCCAAGCAGAACACCATAGTAAAATAGTATTTTTTTCAAATAAAGAACTTTGGTCATTAAATTTGACAGAGAACCCCACACCACAGAACTTCAGTGTAATGAAAACCACTTGACTGCAGATATTTGGTGATAATATTATAGCCAGAGATGGACAGCAAATTAGGCTTGCTGTGTTACATGCATTGTCCTGCTAGTGTGAGGCATATTATCTGCATATTAACTGAATTCAACTCCACAGTCAATAGATTTCTTTCCTCCTCTTAAATGTATAACTCACTGGTGAGCAACAGAGACAGCAGGAAGCAGAAGGACAAATGGAAACAGAATCTAATAGTTATGCACAACACATTCTGAATGCTTGTTGTCTATGATCATTTGGTTATTTTGAATTTTAGAACTCAACAGTGAAATATGCAGCTTTATAGAACAAAAAAAAGATTAGAATTGTGTTATACTTAGAAGATACACACATTGATTATGATATTCAGAACAACGTAAATAGTCATTAGTTGCCATTAGTGGGAGAACTAAACAACTACGTTAAAATAGCATTAAAACAGCAAAACCTTTCACTGAATGACACATTACTGTTTAAACCATTCTACAGTATGATTCTATGATCCTATGATTTTTTTCATAATTAACTTAGAATATAAATAACTGAAATTCATATTTTCTTGTTCAATTACATTTAATAACAAATGAAATTATGTCTCAGAATTTTCCAACAAAATGGGTCCATCATGTATTTTCAAAATAATGTATTGAAATTGTTTCTATCTTACCCTTAAGACTCAGTTATCTTAAGGGCTTTTTCCAACCTGATACTATGATTCTGTTATTCTAAAATCTTTTGTTAAGTTTGAGTAAATTTTCATAGTACAGCAAAACTCGCATTCCTTATATCAAAAGGGCAGTTCATCTCCTCTTTCAGAAGTTATGTCTTTCACCAAGAATAGAGATATTGCTGTTTCACCTTGCTGTTACTTCAGTAGTTCTAAGCTGGTTAATTCTAACAACAGTGTACTTTCATCTGCTTGGAAATGGTCAAAATTTAACTGATAGTTCCACAAAATCTCAGATGGTGACTTGGACAGTATTCTGTATCTATTTCTTATATTAGCAGATTTATTATTGGGCAAAGCTGCAAGCAGCCAAAAAGAGATATTCATTAAGGAAAGAGATAGAAAGCTCAGCTATAAGAGATAGCTTTCAAGACTGCTTTGCACATTATACTTTATGAAGTTTATACCAATTTCCATACTAATAGCATTATCCTATTAATGGTTCTTCGTACTCCATTAACCCATTCCTCTTACAATTAAGTATCTTGTAAACCAGAGTATAAACCCTTTGGGATACAGGGCTATTCTATGAATTTGTACATCACTCAGCATACTGGGACTCATGCCCAGCTGGGACTTTGGGCTAGTTCAGCGGTAGCTGTCAGTCTATTTTGATAAATTATGGATTATTCAGTTACAAGACTGCAGGCAGGAATTGTGTTACACTGTACTGTTGCTGTCGGTTTGCCTATGCAACAGTTGTCCTAAACCAGGTTTCCTCTTTCTTCAATGCATTTTTTCCCTATCAGTATGTTTCCTGTTGCAAGACCCACAGCCTACCCTCCTTCGTAGACTAGATTCAATAACTGACAGATGTTTTAACAGATGTTCAGAAGTGAGTATTTTCATTCATTTCATGTGTTTGGTTGCTTTTCCGTGAACAGACAAATACAGATAATTTTCAAGCCTGGCCACCTATACTATAAGACTAGATTTTAAGGCAGTGCAATTTGTATAACATACCCAGAATGTTAAGTATTCACCTTAAAATAAAATCATGCTACAGGCATAACTTTAAAAGGGAAAACTTTTACATCTATTAGATTCTGGAGAGATGTTTAGAACCAGAGGTAAAAAAGCAAGATCTTTATTTGTCTAACTTCTTTCATGTGTGCTACTTTACAGCATTTAATTGTTTAAGCAGTGAAGCTTCCTTTCACCATTCAATTTACAGAATGGATGCTTGTCTTAGAAAGAACCAAGGAGAGGACAAGGTGTGACTCTGCTGAAACCTTCTATTTTTTCATAGTGTCTTTACGGATGTTAGCTTATTCAGGATACATGTTCATTTGCATGGTTGCTTTGGTTCCTCAAAACTTTTGAGCTCTCCTCTATAGAAATGAATATGCTGCAATTCAACATGCAGTGAGAACCTTGTGGTGTTACATCAAGAAATGGGGGAGGGAAAATCACCTTGGTGGTTCAAGATGTAGTCTTCAAAACTAGGCTTTTTTCTAGTCTCTTTTTCATCTTGGCTTCATCTGTTGTGAAAAGTAGACACTTCTTTCTGACTTCTCCTATTAATATAAACCTGCTTCATAAATATACTTGAAGTACAGGTCTGTCAGACCAATATATTACTTCAGCTCTCACAATGTGAACTATAAATAGTATGGAATTTCAGCATATGAAATTACACAAAAACCATTAATACTGACTTTAAATCTTACTGGTTTTTTGAGTTTTCTTCGGGTATGATGTTGAGGTCCTTGTTACTGTTACTCCAGTGATTTAACTACAATTGTGAAAATACACTTTTGAGCTACAATCACTATTTCCAGCACAGAGCAGCAGTGTTATTTTTTTTTCTGAAGCCAAGGTGTGGTTGTTTTTATTCAATTATGTTGAGGTACTAGAGGCAATTATAATGAATGAAAATACATGAATGCGCTCAGTCTGTCTTCAAAAGTGATTGTAGTGGGGACATCAAGCAGATGACAAGCTGACATCATTTGACTATATTAGGTTTTAGTGAGAGCAGGCCAAGGCTGATGGCAGGGATAGCACATAGCACTAACAGTAATCATGTGACTGAGCTAATTATTTTATCAGCTTAATGTGAGCAATTTTTTCTCACACTGCTCCATGACAGGAAAACTAAGTTCAGCTGAAATCCCATCTGTGTTCAGAGCATTATGCATTTCCTCCAGGTTGGTTACTTCCTGCTGAGCAAGATGAATGGCTTCAAAGTATTCAGAAATTAAGTTAGGTACATCTTAAACTCGGAAATGAGCTTCTTTTTCATTTCATCCAGGTTACATAGATTTTTATTTAAAGCAAAAGGTGTTGGTTTTCTAAGGTGAAACTAAAAAATGTTCTATTGCCCTTCTTATTTAAAATCAGCCAGACTACTGCAGCACCAAGCATCTTAAATCACTCAGCTGTGATTTAAATCCTCCAGTGCAAAGAAAGAAAAAACAATTTCTAATATGGCTTATGATTTAGGCAACTAGCATTGACAAAGGAAGTACAATATTCCTTCCTCCCTATCGCATTTGTTAATGAGGGATTGAAATAGAGAAAATATGCCCATACCAAGAATAGCAATCCAGCTCTATCAGCGTGATAAATTAGCCTAGAAGGAGTACCACACAGATGTCAATAAATTTCTTGTGGGCACTTGCACTAACACTCCTGTACCGTATGCATGTACTAGCAAATTAAGGAGCGCAAGGGACTAGCCACTGTCAGAACAAACCTTAACTTCTTCTCCCTTGGGTCACATCTCCCACACAACTCACAGCGACAGGGCCAGACTAAAACAGTTACCTTCAGAGACAGAAAATGTACTCTGGCACTGCTTGTTTTACTGTTATAGACAGTCTAATAAGACTGTTTAATAATATCCTGAGATCATTGAGAATAAAATGGGAACAGAGTCCCTCATTTTTTACATCTGGGAGTACTTCTTTAACCATAAAACTTGACAAACCTCATTTTTTTCCCTGCAGCTGTTCTCTTTTAATGTCTTCTGCAAAAAAATAAATGTAGAGTTCTGATTGAATATCAGCAATCACAGATATTGCTGTAGTTGCAAATTCTTTCCTGTCAGATGATGAAAACTGTAATTTTTGAAGTGCTGTGAAGAAGCACTTTCTATTATTGAGGAATGTCAAGAAAATAACCTTACCAGCAGCAGTATTGTCAGAGCTTGACACTGGATGTGAAACAAAAAGAGGTCAGGAAGTCAGAACTCAATTCACTTAGCTATAAGCAAATTCGTTTCAACCGCTTTGACACAGTATGGTGGGTCTAGAGGTTCATCTGCACTTGAAAGCTTTTCACTCTGTGCATTTTGATGCCTCATGCTTGCAGTCAGACTCACTGGAGAATGAAGCAACTGCTACCTTTCTTATAAAGTGGATCACAGAGGGCCACATCATCAAGGGCTAACAAATGGCACAAGAGTTATTGAAAGTCCTGATATTTTTCGTTCTTTTCCAACTTACCTGAATCCTTGCTAAAGAAGTTATGAATTCAAGCATTTCACCTCTACCTGAGGGCTTGTCCTTGATAGTTCTTAGATCTGTGGCAGCTCCCATGCACTTTTCTCTCTGGTTCATACCAAAGTTTACTTGTGACTAACGTACTTTAATAATCACTTTTGTTACAAATTATTGCAGATGTAAAGGAAAGATTTTTATCAAAAAGGAAGAAGGATTGAACAGACAGTCCTATATTGCAGTAGAGACATACATAAAGTTGTAGGAATAGTAAGAGAAACAGCAAACTAAAAGAGTTTTGTTTACACCTTTAAATGTGAAAGAGACATCTGATTTACAAATATCCACAGCGCCATTATGTGACAGTGGACCTGCCACATTCACTTTGTAATCTGTCTGATGTTCATTGTCCTCACTGCTAAGTAACTGTTACTTATTCCAGCACTAGTCTAGTTTCATTTTATTAAGGCATCTTCAAGCTCCACCATGCATTCTTCACAGCTGTGTCTGCATGAGAAGGCCTCAATATTAATTATAAATTATTAATTATTAATTATTTTAAGACAATTATAGTATCTTTGTTTTGTTTATAGATCAGGGAACAATAAGTGAATCTTTGCCAGTCAGTTCAGTTATACAAGTTTTAGAGATGATATTCTGCCTGACTAGCCTGTCTGGTCATCTGTAACCAGTGTCCACGAACACAAAGTTATTTCCTGACTCCTTAATCTTCTGTCCTTGCCCCAGAACAACACAGTACAAGCTCAGTACCACAGTTTATCAGAGCTCAGTAAGAAATAGCATCATATTGTTGCTAAAGATTATGGACTAAAAGAAAACTCTTCTGCCATTACTGAAAATGTTCAATCATTTCTCCGGGTGTGAACATATTTTTTGACAATTCTGATTTTAATTGCTTTTTTTTTTTCCTTTCTCTTCGATCATCATAGAAGCTGTGTGATTCAAGAAAAAATATATTAATTAAACTATCCATAGGAAAATAAACCTGTAGAAAAGCAAGCTTGTTCTTCTGGCATCTCTTAGAACCTTCTCAAGTTTGACATTCACATTTAATCATAGCCATCAAATAAATTAAATGCTATTGTGCTGTTTCTTACAATTTTTTATTAATATTGTTTTTTAAATATCAGGCAAAGCATTGCCTACATTGTTTGCTCTAACGTATTTTTTGAGAAATAATATCGAACTTCAAAAGTATGAGAAATATATGTCCATTTCTTTATCAGATTGTTCCTCAAGAAGCAGCTCAATTTTCTTTAGAAAGGTGAACAAATCCAGCTCATTAGCATTTTTATGAAATTAGGAGGAAAGATCTAAAAACCTGATTGTATTCTGATGCAAAGTAACAATAGCAAAGAAGAAAAAAGTGTTATAAGGAGAATTAGAACAGATTCAGAGATTCAGAAGTTGCACTGGAAAGGATCTCCACTTCATTGTGCATGATGTATCAAACGTCTTTTTTGATAAACCATTTAATGATTGGTTTTTAAACATGAAAGCAGAATAATTTAAAAAACAAAACTAAACAAAACAAAAAATCAACTTTTAAAATAAAGTGCTTGCAGTACTTTTATAAAATAAAAAATGCTTCAAGTAGTCTCCAGTTCAGCTATGCATAGATGCATAGTCCGGATCATAAATTCAGGAAATTACATTGTGAGAAATGCTTACATTTCATTCCATTTAAAGATTAACAATAGTGTACAGGGGCTTTGTTTATTCTTTTGTCTGTTGACTTTTGAAGGTTGTTTAGTTTCAGGGGTGAACTAAAAAGTGAAACAAAACATTATGGGTCATCAAATTTTCTTTTTAGACATTTTTCTAGATTTTTTTTTCAAAAGGGTGTAATAAGGAAACTTCTAGGTATATCTCACCACTTAAAAACTTATAAATGTATTATTTTTTTACCACAAGTATAATCTTCAGCCAATTGGTTAAGAAATTCTTCAGAGATGCTCAGAAACTAGCAAAGCTTTCCTTAGCTTTTAGAAATCATGCCTCATCTACTCATGATTCCAGCGTGAGTTGGTTTTCACATTTCCAAACACTTTTCTTTCTTCTAATTCAACTTGGATTCAATAGTAACTTGAGGCAACCCAAAGTTACATTTGTTTTAGAGAACAGACGTTGTAAAATATTTGTTTGGACACAATGCTGAACCCTCAGGGTCCAAACAGAGCTGAAGACAATGCAAGAAACACAGACAACATTAGTAAGTCACTTCTGCTATGTTAGAGAAACATCCAAATATATATGAAAGGTTACTATATACATCTGTTCTAACTGATTTGACTGGCCTAATATAATTTAGACCTACCTTTATCCTCATTAAAGGCAACAGAAACTTTGTAATCAAATATTTTCAAAGTGGTATTTTAGAAAAACACTTTTTAAAATGAAACTCTAAATATATATGCCAGCTGACATATCTTAGCTGAAATAAAGGTACACATGGCACTGGAGAGAGCAGAGCTGCTTGAATAGCTGGCTTCAGATTCAGAACTTTCTTTTTTCTCCTGCACACGTTGTTTGGGTTCTTAAATGGCAACTGCTAGAGCACACCGACAGACTGGGCAGTCACGAGTTCTGATTTATTTCAGACTGTTTCCCTTAACAGTGGCACTTGTTTAGAAATATTTTTTCAAAAGGTGCTCCTTCCAACTTTTTTTTTCAAATCTTTTAAGCAGACACTGACAGTTTTCATATTTAAAGAAATCTGATCTCACTGAAGATTTATGTACTGGTATCAAGACACATATATTCACAAACTTATGTGCTCTGCAGTAATTTTAAACATAGCTAACAAAACAATCTGGACATGGCTGACTCGATTCTCCAGGAAAAAAGTAATTTGCAAGATTTAGTTGGCTTAAAATTCAAATTGCAAAATAATGCTTATAATAAAAACAGAAAAAATAATGGTAATACTTTTAGGATACCAGTAGCAAAATCCACAGAACAAAATAAAAAAAAGAAAACACAGCTTCTGAAGATGTGTAATGAAATGTTACAAATAGGGGATTACAATAAAAAGCTAACGGATATAAATCTAGGAGGAATCAATTCTCCTTTCCAATCATATTCAGCCTTAATAACAGACCTTTAATAGGCTCATACCTTCCTGCCAATTTCACAAAAGACTGCTGCTGATCAATAGCATTTATTTTAAAGAAGAGAGTCTAGCAAGGGAGAGACACTGATGACTGGAGACATGCTTTTTCTCAGAAGGCAGCTGAATAATGGTATAATGCTGTGTGAAATACAGAGCCAATATACCAGATAATCATCAGTTCTGTTCATCACTCATAAAGCTTTCATTTGCAATTATTTACAGTTTTGTTTACTTTTTTATTTAGCACCTTAAAGAACACAGGTTTGTTCCACCTGTTTGGAACAGCATCTTTTCTTCATTTTTGGGTAGTGGAGACATCCTGCAGAATTTGCTCCAGAGAAAAAATTCTCATTAGTACATGAGATATGGAGACAGGACCCTGGACACAGTGCACTACAGAAATATTCCCTACTGTGAGAAGCCTTTTTTGTCTTAAATTAAGGCAACAGGCTGAGACCCTGCAGGTTCTGTTTTCATTCCTGGCTTTCAGAAGTGACGTTATACTGCTTCTGGTTCTGCTGGTTCAGTCCTCCAAATCTCTGTTTACATGGACAATCCTCTGCCTTTAAAACAGAATTTCTTGATTTCTTTTTAAAAAGGTTTTCCTTTACAACATTCATTATTGCTATTTATTTCTCAGATCATGCTTCAAAGACTTTCTAGTCTAAATAGAGAAATAATTTTATGAGCTTCATTTGCTTCTCTCCAGCCAGTTCCCATGGCTTTCGGTTGAGAGTTTTCTTTTTTCATCATCCAATATTTCCTTTTGTTTCTCTTCCCAGAACAAAATTGCACCATTAGTCATTATTAGCTCATTGAATTCACAGCTGTACCTGTAAATAAAAGAGGGCAGGAAGCGTTCCCTGACAGAGAGGTGATTTTTCCATGCCATTAGAAGCCCTTATCTCCAGAACAGGGTGGCCATATGCAGGCTGCTTAAGAGTGACTGCTGGCCTAGTAGGCTGGGAGAGTGCTACTTGAGACTGTGCCAAAATGGGGTAAGAGACCTTCGTGAATGATCAGGTTCTGGAGCCCAGGCCTGGACACTGTTTAGGTTAGAGCCTCCTCTTGACATCAGAATGGTGGTAGGGTTTAGGTTTTGTGGTTGGGGTGTTTTTTTTCAGGGGGAGAAGTTTGACTTTGGTTTTTGTCGTCGTTTTTTGCTTTGTGTTTTTTGCGTCAATGCTACTTTATTTCCTTTCTTTTATCAGTCTTAATGTTTCCAGGATAGGTGGAAGGCTAGGGATCTCTAGTCAGTCTCCCAAATGTTTTCACAATTCACTTGTTTCTGTTTAATTCTATTTAGCCAACCAATTTTATATCCCTTTTTCCACATTTGCTGCAATGATCAAAGTGTTATAGCTTGTTAATCTGACTAAAACCTCAAACTAGAAGAAATTATTGCTGGAGTTGTTAAAGAATTGATAAGATCAGAAATTATGGCTGGATAAGATCAGGAGCCTGCCACCACTTTCTGTCCTTCCTGGGAGACAGATGGTGCTGCCACCTCTGCTGATTCAGGGATTCCATCTAAAGAAGAAGAAAGCACAGATCAAAATAAAGCATATAGATGCCTTAAGTTAGGATGGTTCTTGTGTCCAGGACTAGGATTCACTAGGTAATTTTCTATAATGCATTGCCTAATACCTGGGCATTCTTGCATGTACATAGGATTTTGCACTGACTACAGACTGCAAAATGGGCAGATACAGGCACACATGCTATGTTTCGGGCTGGCCAACCATAACCCAGCTGAGACTCAAGATGACCTAGCAGACATTTCAAGCTCATATACACTGTTTTTTAAAGACTGCATTAGTCCGAGCTGAAAATGCTAATGGTGGTACAGGTCTCCTGAACTGGAGCTAGCTCATGTCCTTACTGCTTGAAAGTCAGAGAAGCTCGTATTTGCCTGCACTTGTTTGTGTTGTCATAGATTTCAAAGGAGTTAGCCCTAAGACGCTCCCAGCCAGTAGCTGGCTCCAAGAGATCTGAGTCAGTGGCATGTGTGCCCAAAACAATGCTTGGAAGTGATCAGTGCCTTGGATTAAAAGCCTACACAATTTTGATACTTGGTAGTGGTCCAACAGAATCTGCTGAAAAGCTAAATACAAAACCATGGCTGAACTAACTCCCACTTTGAGGAACCTTGGCTATTTGAGTAAATGTGGCTCTATGCCTGACTCATACAGGTTTGTGGTAGATGTGCAAAGCTCTTCTGGTGGTAGATATCTATTCTTTCTAGCTCCTAATACAAGGACAGTTTTGGTGCCTATTTGTCTGTACAGTATTTCCATAGTTGCAGCACGGTTGTTTGATTACTGTGAAATAGAAGTTCAGCAAAGAACACAGTTTAGAGATTTGCAGAGAAAACAACAAAAAAACCCACAACAAAATAACTTGTTTCTAAAGACTAAAGGGAGTTGCTTCTGCTAAAATCTGCAGTGAGAAGCAGATTGTGTGACTCATAGAGGAGAGTGACATGGTAAAAAATAACGGTATGATCATTCAGGTATTTTCTTTAAAAATACTTGGAGGAGGAATGAGCAACGATGTATCCAGAAAGCCTAATGGAGAATCTCTTGTTGTAAAGACCAGAGAGGTTGAAAGTGTGGACAAATGCTTCTTTTGCTGTTCATTAAAAGTAACGTAACCATTTGGTATGTGTGCTAGGTGCAACACACAGAAAGTACTTTTGCTTTTATAACCAGAGGCAGATTCAGATGAAGTTCAGCTAAAATGCATGGAAGAGTAGATATGCAAAAATGCCTTATGGTTTATTTTGAAGGCAGTTTCATACAATAGCACTGGAACTATCTTTTTAAAAACTATTTTATCATTTTCATTTACTTCACTTCTCTATAAACAAATTTTCATCCCTTTATACACTGTATATCTTTCAAGCTTTAGAGTAGTCTAAATGTGTGCCTTTAACGTTCTCCGACAGTATTATGATATCCATCTAGTTTTGATGAGTGGAATACCAGATGGATTAAAACTGGGCTTCAAGAGTAGTGGTTAAGGGGTCATATGCTGTCTGGAAGATGGTAACTAGTGGAGTACCACAGGGATCTATGCCAGACATGTCCTGCTTAAGCAGTGCCCTAGTGCAGGTATTATCAACTTTGCAGATGACATGAAATTAGAGGGATGACTTGATGCACTGGAGAACAGTGGTGCCATATTGAGGGGCCTACATGATATGGAAAAATGGCCTGACAGGAGCTTCATAAAATTCAGCAAGAACAAATATGAAGTCCTTCACCTGGAAGGGTGTCCTTTGAAACAGCAGAGGCTGGGGACTGATAGGCTGGGGAGAAATTATGCTGAAAAATTGTTATAGCAAGCTGCACAGGGGGCACCAGTGGGCTCTGTGTATGTATGTGTTTAAAATGCTGATTTAAAGCACACAGGACTGTTACCCAGTCACTAACTTATATCCAAGTGTTCAATATTCTGTGTTTCATCACTCAAATTCTTTTTTCTTCTTTTCTTTTCTTGTTTCTTAAGTCTCAACATAAGAACCTTGACTGACTGTATGGAGGACCTGGCAACTGCTGCTATTGCTTTATAAAACCTTCCTTCCATGAAGAACACTTTCATGCATTTTTTCTGAACTGTAGAAAGCATTCCAAAAGAGATTCAACATTTGAATGTGTTCAGATAAGTTTGGAAGAGGCACCTGATTCATAAAGCATGTGACTGTTTAGCAAAATTTATAAACAGAGTTTTCATTTCTTTAAGAGAGAAGAGAGATGCTTTAACATGAGGGACTTGTACTCCTACTTAAGGCAATATAACTTCATGTCAATCTGTGTTCTTACTGTGAACTCCAAGACAACAGTATTTACTTAAGCTGCATGACATACATTGTAGCTTATTGCTCAAGTGATCCAGCTGTGTGTTTATATCCTGTCTTTGTCTAGTTTAGTAGGCACAAGAACATTTAGTAATTATTGGTATTTAAAGATTAGTAGCTGATGGATGATGATGGTATTTTAGCAAATTGCTTCTTTACAGTAGAGTGATGGTGGTGTTTTTTTGTGCCTTGGCAATATAGGGCTTCTTTACACAGAAATGTAGACTGTATTAGCTGTTCTAGAAAGACTGTGTAGCTACCCCAATGTGGATATGGTTATATTTATCAGATGATGATTAATGCAGACATAGCTATTTCCATAAAGTATACACTATTTATAAGCCACTTCTGTATCAGTGGAACTGATGCTACTTTTGCATCCAAGTTATTCTAGTTACCACTGGGATCTGGGATCTTAGGATCATAGGATAACTCAGATTGGAAGGGATCTCAGGAGGTCTCTGGCCTAAGCTCATGGTCAAAGCAGGATCAGCTACAAGTCAGACCAGGTTGCTTAAAGCTTCCTCTAGTTAGATCTTAAAAATTTCAAAGGATAGAGACAACACTTCACAGAATCACAGAATCACAGAATCGCAGAATCACAGAATCACAGAACGTTAGGGATTGGAAGGGACCTCAGAAGATCATCTAGTCCAATCCCCCTGCCGGAGCAGGAACACCTAGATGAGGTTACACAGGAAGGCGTCCAGGCGGGGTTTGAATGTCTCCAGAGAAGGAGACTCCACAACCTCTCTGGGCAGCCTGTTCCAGTGCTCTGTCACCCTCACTGAGAAGAAGTTTCTTCTCAAATTTAAGTGGAACCTCCTGTGTTCCAGTTTGTGTCCATTACCCCTTGTCCTATCATTGTTTGTCACTGAGAAGAGCCTGGCTCCATCCTCGTGACACTCACCCTTTATATATTTATAAACATGAATGAGGTCTCCCCTCAGTCTCCTCTTCTGCAAACTAAAGACTTCTCTAGAAAACATGTTCCACTGGTTGACTTGAACTTCCCTTCTCATTTCCTTTCCACTTTCCTTTCCCCTTTCTTTTCCCCTTTCCTCTCTCTTTCTCACTAGGAGAACCTAGTTTGTTATCTCTTTTCTTTTTTACTAACCCCTCCCTTTTCTTTTTTTGCAAGTTTCTTATCAATTACTGTCTCCTGATAATCTGTCACTGCCACATCATCATTGGTTTATTTGTATATACTGATACCAACACAGCCATGCTTCTTTTATCCATCAGACATATTATGTATTTTGACTTTCAAAATATTGCATTTATTTAAAAAGATGTTATAAGTTTCTGTAAAAATTTAAAGACACAACATTGCAAATACTTCTCAACACTGATATTTTTTCTTTCCTTCTTATGCTTCTGCATAGATTTTTGAGATTTTAATCTCTGTCGTGGTTTAGGGCTGGGCTGGCCACTAAATCCTGGACAGACGCTCTCTATTAACCCCTCTCCCCTCCCCAGAAGGGAAGAGAAAAGAGAATAAGGGAGAGAGACTTTACGGGTTGGCAAATAAAACTAACAGGTTTAATAAAACAGTAACACTAATTACTACACGATAATAATGTAAATAGGAAAATAATGAAATATATACAAATATGTACAAATATATATATATATACACAAAAGCAATATAAAATCCTCCCCACACCCTCTCCCCAATGATGTATACATCACCAGAGGCTCTGCAGAGCTGGGCACTGGAAAATTCCCAGACTGGACTCAGCAGCAGGTGTGAGCAGGATGCAGGAACACACGAATCAGGATCAGAGACAGACAGACTAGCAGGGTTCTGCTTAGACTTCAGCCATTGCAGATTTGAGAAAGACTTAAAGGTCCAAAATGGAAGGGCTCCAATATGGAAGAAGGGTCGAGACCCTCGTGATCCCTCGGTTTTATACCGAGTATGACGTATGTGGGATGGAATACGTAGTTGGTCAGTTCTGGTTCCGTTTCCACCCCTGTAGGCACAGACATGGCACCCATGGTGAAACAATTGGCCTTGAGATTATCAGTTGTAGCAGCACACACTGAAAAACCTGCTGATAGTTTTCAGCAAGTTCAGCCACTTAGAAGAGACTGAGCTGAAAAGTAAAATCACTAAATAGAAAATTAGTTCTATTTAGCTCAAAGCAGGACTATCTCCTTGGCCAAATCTTGTCATAGATAGTACCTGAAATAATACTGCAAATTTTCCCTAACCATATATGGATTGCTCTCAACCTGCTTTCGCATGTTAAAAAGTTTAAATAAGGAAAGCATCTCCACTTCACAGCTGTAGACAACCCAAGGTCCTGTGATACTCACAATCAAGTTCACTCCATTATCCTGAACATCTAATTTTCTAGTTGCACCCCTGACCCATCAAACTGCAATAAATGAAATTTATAACTTGATTTTTCTTTCTACAGTATCCTTTTTTGCAGATATTTTTGCTGATAACTTTTTCTTTTTTTCCTTATTTTTTCAAAGACATTTCAAGTAAAATATCAGGATAAATACTAGTTAATTGAGAAGGACTTTGAGCTTCACTGAAACAGGATATGTCTCTAAAAAATGAAGAACTGTTTCAAACAGTAATAGAAGTAAATTAAGTTAAACACTGTCAAAGCCCAAGCACTGTGATTTTGACACCTGTTGAGGTGGTTTTGGCACATTTTTGGCCTGGACCAGCAACCATGCTTCCAGAGAATACATGGGAAAGTTTCTGGAAATATTACAGCCAAATGTTTATTGGGTTTGTGTGGCAAGGTTTTAGTAGTGAGAGGCTACAGTGATGGCTTCTGTGAGAAGATGCCAGAAGCTTCCTCTATGTCCAATAGTGCCTGTGCCAGTCAGCTCTGAGGCTGAGCCAGACAGTGATGGTGGTAGCATCTCTGTGATAACAAATATATTTAAGAAGGTGAAAAACCTGCTGTAGAACAGCATCCAGAAGAGAAGAGTGATAATATGTGAAACAACCCCGCAGACACCTAAGTCAGTGAAGAAGGAGGGAGTGGAGATGGTCCAGGGACCAGAGCTGAGATTTCCCTGCAGCCCTTAGTGAAGACCATCATGGGACAGATTTTTCCCTCTGCAGCCCATGGAGGACACCATGCTAGAGCATGGGATGCACCCAAACAAATCTGTGACACTGTGGAGACTCAGTGCTGAAGCAGGCTCTTGGCAGGACCTGTGACCCTATGGAGAGAGGAGCCCATGCTAAAACAGTTTTTCTGGCAAGACTTGTGATCTTTCAGGGGACCCATGCTGACCCAGTCTGTTCCTGAAGGACAGTACCTCATGGAAAGGACCTATGCTGGAGCACTTTGTGAAGAACTGTAGCCCATGGGGAGAACTCACATTGCAGAAGTTTGTGGAGGACTGTCTCCTGTGGGAGGAACCCCGTGCTGTAGCAGGGGAAGAGTGAGGAGAAAGGAGCGGCAGACACAACATGTAATGAACTGACTGCAACCCCTATTCCCCATCCCCCTGCACCACTGGGGAGGGAGGAGAAGTTGGAAATGAAGAAGGGAAGGGTAGAGAGATGGTATTTTAAAATTTCTTTTTGTCCTACTTTGACTTTTGATTGGAAATAAATTCAATTCATTTCCCCAAGTCAAGTCTGTTTTGCCCATGACAGTTGCTGGTGAGTGATGTCTCCCTGTCCTTATCTCTACCCACAAGCCTTTGAGACTTTTGTTTTATTTTTCTATCTCTTACCCAGCTGAGGAGAAGGAGTGATAGAGTGACTTTGGTGGGTACCTGATATTCAGACAAGGTCAACCCTCCACAAAAGTGATTAATTTTCAACTGATATTTTGAAAGCTGCCATCTTGTTTTAGAGGGTAAGAGCATCTACTTTTATGGCCATGACCAGACTTTGCCTACTGTCTTCAAACTCAAAGAAGTGACCCAGAAACTGCTTGATGTGTTAATATCCACAGACCTGAAGTTATCACAAGAGAGAATAATGTGCAGTTCTCTCACCTCTATTATAGTAAGCAAGGCCCATGAAGAATTACTTTTCTGACTAATGATGTTTCCTTGTGTTCCTTCAGCAGTGGTGCACATGACTTTCACAGTAATGTGGGCTGTGTGAATGCAGTGAGCACGTCTTGTTTTCTGATTCTTATTTTAATCTATTGCTCAACATTTTTTGCTTTTTGTTAACAAAAAAACATTTTTAGAAGATTGTCGTGGTTTAAAACCTTCAATCTATCTAACATATAGTTAATTGCAAAACTAGTTTTAAAAATTTTGCGTAGCACTGACAGCTCTTTGTCAATTTTACTTGGAGTTTCACACAGAATCACAGAACGTTAGGGA
>NW_010159203.1:0-50505 GCF_000695765.1 Mesitornis unicolor
AATTAGTTCTATTGAGCTCAAACCAGGACAATTGTGTCCGGTCCCTTCTCTTCTGCAATGGCAGCAGCAACTCTTTCAGAGGAAAAAAAGGAGGAATCGTAGAACTGACAACATTAACTTTGAAGTCATGCTCAGTTAATGAGTGCTTATGTTTTCTCTGTTATGATGAGTGGAAACAGTCTAGATGTCCATGTAATGTAGCGTTTTGGGTTTTCTAATTTCTGTTAGGGTTTTGGTCCCAGCAATACCCATACTCTTTTCAATTGCATAATGATTGCTTGTTTCTCGTTCTACTTGTTGGGGTTTTCTTTGTTTGCTTTGTCAACTCACAGAGCTATCCAAATAATACTGTTGATCTCCTTGCTTTTTAGAGATTTGCTCAAATATTTTCCCTCTTTTTTACATGAATACAATTCCAAAGGACTGTAAACTGGAACCATTATCACTGCTACTATTACTGTTATTAAATAGACTGTAGAAATAGGTGCACTGATACTGTTATTTAAAAGATTAAAATACAACCATACAATACAGCGTATGATGTATGTGAAATGAGCCGTCTTGCTTTTCCTTTGATTTAAATTCCTTAATTTAAAATCTGTCATAAATGTTTTTTAAAAAATTCTATTCGTGACTGTAAATTTTGACCAAATATATCTAGTATTACCAAATGATTTATGGCTTTAAGAGTGTATGTTGACTGAACTGATTCTTGTGACAGGAGGTAACAAGATGCCTCATTGCCTGTGTAGGAGTCTCTTACGTGCATCTTTGATTCAGGTGCACGTGGCAGCTGAGTCCTGTCCTCCTAACCTGAGTAAGACTTGAAGGGGTTTTGCCTGAGTAAAGGAGGGCTTGGCAGTGGGATTTAGCATGTGAAATCAGATCAGTCTGCATCAAAATGTAGTTATTAAAACTTTCTTTTATGGCAGTACTCTTGGCAATTTCCCTGCTTCTGTTCTGGTTTCACTTAGGACTTTGTCTGGCCACAAGTGCATGACAGCCTGGGTTCCAGTTCAGCATAGTCTGACTAAGCTGGTAAAAACTCCCATTAACCCTACTGACATTTCTTCAGGACTTTATTTGTGCAAGTACGGTGTTAATTAGCTTCTCAACAGTTTTGACGTTAGGAATAGATGCATTATTTACTCACAAATTAGCAAAATGTGTCTTTATAGTGAACTTGTGAAGAGATTTCTGGACTAACGGTTTTTCTCTCTCTGAGTGTCAATGTTAGTGTCGTAAGGGTGTTCTTCTCACCCCTGTAATTCTACTCAATTATACGAAAACAGCACAAACCACATCATGAAGCGTAGCATTGCCCATGTGGAGATTTGCAGCGTATCGAGTGTCAGTGTCCACGTGGCTGCTGGCCAGACCTTGCCCTCACCATCACGCTGCACTTTCCAAACCCCTGGGGAAGTCCACAGTTTTTCCTAAACGTGGACGTTGGCGGTGCGCGTCCCATGATTACTTTTCACACAGTAGAAGGATAAAGTCATGGAGCTAATAACTGCAATCATCCTATACCCTGCTGATGCCAATCCTGTTGAATAATAAATTTATTATAATGCAGCTAAGAGAGGTGAGGATACGTGTGGCCGTGTGAGGGCCAGCGGCTGAAGCATGGGCTAGTACTGACCGATGTGCTAGGTGATGGGTGGGTGTGAGTACTGATGTGCTGCCGTTACGGTAAGGTTGCTGTAAGGGAGTGATTTTGCTCTGTCAAAAGCCATATGGTGGTGTTGGGAGCTTGCCTGAAACCTGGCTTCCTTCTTCTCAGTTACTTGTAGTCTTTGCTTGATCTTTTGCCGAACTCCATTGAGTGTTTGGTGAAGTCTTGAACTATGGTAAATTTGCTCAAGCTTAGACTTCCAGAGGAAAGCTGTATACCAGTATTTCGGTTTTAGCTGTGTAGAAGTTTTAACTGCCTGGACAAGGTCACAGGGGAAGATACACTTTTTAAATGCAAGCTCTTAATTGAAATAGATATTTGGCTTCCTGTTGCAGAGTGGTTTGCTTGAAATACTGAGCTTGAAAGAGTATCTTTTTCTGAATAAATTGCACTGAAACATGGCTGATGTTGCATAATGGCAAGGAGTTGTGTCCAGAGGGCAGGCTGCTGGACTGGAGCAGCTAGATAACGTGGGCTTTATTTCCAGTTTTAATTTTCCTTGCCATTTTTGGATTCTTTTTATAACCTCTTCTCTGCTCTTAAAGCTTTTGAAACTTACAGTGGCAAAAGGATTCAGTGTATATATATGAACATTTCTTGTTACTCTCATATTTAAAGATTTAGACTGTAGCTGTGCCTAGGAAGACTTTTCATGTGTTCAGCATCCTCGTATCTGAATGGGGTCTTTCTGCCTGGGTCTCCAGACTGAGTCTCTGGAGTTCAAGATTCAATTCAGGGGACTGAATGAGGTTTGCTCTTTGACCCTTGGCCAAGTCACTAATTTTTTTTTTGCCTCTGTTTGCCATCTTTTAAGGGAATGGATTAATATTTCCAGTCCCACATGCTACGTCTGATTTGTCTAGACAATAAATTTTTGTGTCTAGGACTGTGTCTCATTATGTGTTTTTCAACAAAGCCGAAGACAATGGATTTGAATCTTGGTTGGGTGTCTGTAATATAATGCAGAAAGAAATGAATATAAAAGCAGGCTGTCTGCTGACTGTTTGCTTCCCTGTGCCTCATGACATGGTGAGGCGTATGTGGGCGGATAAAATATTCTTATTTTGTACTTTCTGGTCCAACTTAACATGTTTAGCTGAATGCATCTCTGGTATGAATCCACTGAGATTATTGGATGTACACAAGGGATTAATCTGACTCGATATGTTGCACTTGAGATGGGTGTTTCCCTTCAAGTCTGATGACATAACTTCTAGGAAAACTGAATTTAAGAGTCTTTAAATCCTTTGATAGTGTGTTCCTAAAGAAAAAAAGCCACTTTTACAAATAGTAAAAGAAACTTAATCTCATTTTAGTTAGTGATTCACCTTTTCTTGTATGAATTTCTTTACGTTTGCAGTGTTTGATGCATTTATTTCTATTTTTTGAAGGACAGGTTAAAATAGATTACAGCAAACACGGACAGTTTCATTCTCCCAATGCAAAGTGAATATCTGTGTGTGTATAAATACATGTGTGTGTATTTATGAAAAAGTAAACCATGGCAATTTTCTTACAGTACTTATATATCAAATACATACTTTCACATTTCTGGCAAGATGTACAACAGTTACTTTTTAAAGATACCTTGTTCAACACAGCATTTTATTTCTGTGGGTTAATCCTTAGACTCTGAGTGTCACAGAAGTGATCTTCCCAACAGTCTGTCATTGAGTTCGAGGTATGTCTGTACAATACAACGTGAGTCTAATACGTCTTCTGGAGTACAGGAAACATCCACACTTTATCCTTCTCCAGAGACTTCAGTACTTATTATGGTGGTAGTTGGAGGTCACTCCTAACTCTGGTTGAGGTGGTCTGTAGGCTGATACCAGAGTTGGAAGCACATTGCTGCTTTGAAACCTTGTGCTGCTATGTACTCTTTGAAAATGATCCTATTGTTCTTTTTTCCTCTTTCAAAGTGGCACCCAGGGTTTAAATAGAACATGGAATCTTGTCAGGGAGTGGCTGTAATCAGAGGAGATTAATTATAGAGGTGGGTGTAGAAAACTGCGAATGTAAAGTGTATTTTTCATACAGTAAAATGTGTCCCTTTATGTAAGCAACATACTTGCTTAAAAAATTCTGTCATTTAAAAAGCCAGCCAAAAACCTCTTAAGTGTTATGGCATGAACACCAAATACTCTCACGAGGCTTGAGTTAATGACTCCTTTTTCCTTTTTACAGAAATAATTTTGATTTACTAATTGAAAGGTTTTCTTTCCTGCTCACTGGTGATTGCTAAGGGCTGCGAGTGGGACTTCAACACATGCGTGGTGGTTTGTATTCAGAAGAGTCAGGAGTCCTGCTTCTACATGCTGTATCCTGACAAAAGACTTGAAAGCCTATGGTAATACATCTGCCTTGAAATGCCTCCTCTCATTGAGGTCCTGGAAAAAACCTGCTGGGAAACCCTGTTATGGTTGTACAAGAAATTGTTTTCTCGTATCTTCTTCCTGGATATGTTGGGAACTTATACAGTACTGAAATGGTGTTGGCTAGCAAGCCAATATCTGTTAAACGTGCTTAGCCAGTGCTTTTCTTCACGTGGTACAACCTTTGCCAGAGCTGGAGCTCCTGCTGAGTGCATGAGCAAACCAGTTGTGGCCACATCTGGCTGTTTCTCCTGCCTTGGGACAGCTGCCCTTTGAGGCACAGCGACCACTTTTTTGCTGGGATCTGAAGCGTGGGTTTCCCTGAGCAGTGATGAAATCTGATCTAATACCACTCAAGTTTGAAAGAGAAACTCTCCCTTTCACCTCGGTGAAAACTGGACAAATGCCGTGACCCCTTACAGCCCCATGCATTTCCTTGTCTGACCAGTGGGTTTTGAAGTGCTGGTATAGTGCCTACGTCTGTTGGGCAGAGATTTGGTCACCAGTCCCTCCAGGCCTGGGATAGAGCTGCTGTTCCTCAGGAGCCTTCCTCTTACCTAAAACAGTACGTTGCTCTCTCATGGACCATGCTTTGGCAGGAAGGTTTATGGGAGAGGAAAGGAGACCCGTTTTACGTTTTTCAATAGCAGCTGTGCCACCAGCCCAGTGAGACTTCTGACTTGCCTGATGTGAGGCCAACAGAGCTGCTGAATACAAGTTCACAAATTTTTAACCCAAAATGTAGTCTTGTTGACTGTGAAGGAGTCTTTTTCGCTGAGTCAACAGTGTTCAGAAAAAAACCAGAGGGGATAAAACCAGCGGGAATAGTGTATCTTGATATTAAAACAAATACTTTCAACATGGATTTTGTAGAAACCTGTGAAATCTGTAGGCCAAATGTAGTACTTAAATACCTTTTTTTTTTTTCAAAAACAAACAAAAATTACTTAAAAGGGTTTGGAAAGGAATTATATAGGCAATATCAGTGTCACCATTAGCTTCTGTGTATTCAGCTTGTAGGTCATGAGCTGTTCCCTGTCCTTTGGGTTGGTGACTTTGTGGATCCGTATCTTCTGCCAAACTTCCACACTTGTAGTAAAAAGAAATCTTTCCTACAAAAATCTTTCCTACTTTAAACTGAAGAGCTGTTTTCTGAGATTTGGTTTTCCTCATGATGAATTCAACCCTGAAGATGTTTAAAATGAGATTATGAGGACTTCTAAACAAAAAAAAAAGAAAAGGAAGATCCAAATAATTTTTGGAACATTAACTCTTGAAGACTGAGATCTACACTTTAATTCTGTTTCACCTTCGAAATGTGATGAAATTGCCATTGACCTTAGTGCTAACAAATACTGGATTTCCACTGCATCATGCAGAAGGAAGGAAATTCAGCCTAGAGTTTTATGTCAGACTTATCTATTCTTTGCTGTGATATTTAACTTCTAAAAAAATATTTAAATGGCAGTCAGACAACTTTTTATTATTTATGACAGACGTAAGTGTTATCCAGAGCACAGAAAGGATGAAGCTGGTAGAATTGCTAATGCTGGTTACCATAATGTCCTTGCTACCTTTGTTGGCTCGGTTTAAGTCCACAGAATCACAGAATCGCTTGGTTGGAAAAGCCCTCTGAGATCATCACGTCCAACCGTTCCTGTCTACCCCTAAACCATATCCTTAAGTACCTCGTCTACCCGCTCCTTAAACACATCCAGGGATGGTGACTCCACCACCTCCCTGGGCAGCCTGTTCCAGCCTCTGACGACCCTCTCAGTAAAGAACAAAGACTGAAAGTCAAAGCCTCCGAGTGCCACTGGTATGTGTCTGCTGGTTGTCCCAAACGGCCTTTCCCACCTGTCTTTTTTGTTTGGCGTATTTAATGTTTTGTTAGAAGAATAAAACCCTTTTCAGGCAAGAGTCCTGTTGCACTGCTGTGCTGAGACAATGGCTTTGGGCACGCAGGAATTTCATAGGCTTTGGGTCAAAAGCAATAAAGAGCGGTGTGTTGTAAATATTGGGAACTTGGGATTTGTGCGGTTGGGTGGATGGGACAGACCCTGACACGTTTCAGTTTGTGTACATGCAATTAAATAGCTGTTGAATGGGTGAAATGAGTACAATCCAGACAGCGCATGTGGAATGGAGCACACCCAGACTCACTTGGTCCTGTGGTTTAAAACTGGTCTGCCTGAGAGATCTGGAGGAGCTGAGTGACAGCAGGTGCAGCTCTTCTTACACCGCTGTGAACTCAGCCCAACCCTCTTTGATTCTTTTTAGCAAACGCTCAACACGGGCAGCGTCTCATGCATTTTATACGTTTCAAGACTAAATGATGAGGTGTCACATTTTTTCCCCTATTACCTGAGAAGTATTCCCTTAGGACAAATTGCCCTCTTCTTTTCCCATTTCCATCAAAGCAGCCAAACACACCAGGCAGTCAGAGGCGTTGGTGTGACAGGTATAAATACCAGTGGTGTACGTGGATCTAATAATCTGGTTCCATTTCAGAGGTCATGTATCGACGTCTGTGGCGTTAGCCGTAGTGAAGCAGAGAATAATTACATGGTTTTGTGTTGCTCTGTGATAATCTCTGCTCTGTTTCAGGCACTTGCAGTACCAGTGGCCAGCTCTGTTAAATATAAAGCTTGGATGCTGGGAGTATGTGTGCTGTGTCTTAATTTTTTTGTCTGGAACACAAAAGCCCACAAAGCAAAGCCCTCAGTCGGATCTGTGACTGTGAGAGTGGTGAAGGGCTTGTTTTTGCACAAAGCCTCGAGACTATGGGGTGCATAATTTGGGAGTACATTGACAGCTTGGTCCAGATGTCAGTATGTGGAGAATTTCACTTGAGCAGAACCTAAGCCCCGATTTTCAATTTGAATTCAAAATCTGTTTTAAATTTGAAGTTTTCTGAACAAAAGAAATAACATGTCTGATGTTGTGACAGTCACACTCTATTGTTTCAGATCTCCTCCTTGTCTTCAGAATGTCATAGTTCTTGATTCTTTGTAGCTTTAAATAAATCTGGGCAATCGACCACAGCAAGTTGCTTGATCCTGCTGCATGCAATTCCTTCTGGGACCTGACTGTACCCTTTCCTAGCTTCTGTAGGATTCAGTTTGGTGCACTGGGTTTTAGTTCGTTATCACCATCATCACAGCAGGTGTACTTGATTTTAGTTCATCACCGCCAAGTTACTCTCAATGTGACAGCCAGACTTTTTTCATGGAAGTGATTAATTGAACATATTTTGTGATGAAGCTGTTACATTGTTAACGATGCCTGCAAAACTAATTATGTTAATGAGTTTTAATTAATTTCTGACCTTTTAGGATGAATTAATCCTTCTGCTTTGGAATCAAAAGCAAAGCTTCCATTCCCTTCAAGATGGCCAAGACAGGTTACTCTGCATTTAAAGCTGGTAGCTGACTCATTTTTCAGGCTAACTGTAATAGTATTACAGATAATGAAGACCATAACAATATTTCCCATTTTTTAGTGAGCGTATATGGTTTTCCTTTCTCCAAGAAGTACAACAGAGTGAGAGATAATACTCAGAATGGGTAGACAATGCAGGAATAGCCACATGCCAACTAACTTTGAGCACCTGAGTTACTTTGGCCATCCCGTTGCCCTGGATCCTTTTGAAGGTTAGTGGGGGTAAATAGTTGCTTCCAGGCAGCATTTTGAGCATTATCAGTGTGTGTTCAGTCACTGCAGACTCCTTGAAGCTTTTGGTTTTCTTATGAGGACATAGTGCTGGTGAGTTTTTCAGAATGAGATTTTTGGTCACACAGGACTTCAGCATATCCGCAGTCAGTCCCAAAGCCTCAGAGCTAGACAGTAACAGGGAGGATTGTGTAATACACTGTGCCTGGCCAAGTCTACTTTGTACTGAATGTGGCAGGGATTTCTTTTTTTTCTTGAGGCTGTTGGTTGCAATTAGGATCCTATGGTCCTTTGTAGACTAGAATTTGTAAAAAACTTTAAACACAATCATGTTCCTGTTGAAAATCTGTTTTAAATAAAACAAAAGTTTTCCATGCAGAAGGGTTGGGTTTTTTTTTAAGTAGGAGTATTCTCAGCAAATCTTTGTGTTCTGAACAGAGAGGAAATCTTTCATTTCATTGTATTGGGGATATGCTTGAGGAAAAGTCTTCAAATCCATGGTGTTTCAGCCTAGCTAACTATGGCCTGTGCTCCTGAGGGGTTACACACCACGTCTTCTGAAGTCCTGCATTAGATGGGGCAGCCAGGAGAGGACCTTTGCCTCTTGACTCGGCACCGTTGAACCCAGTTGATCCTGGTAGTGAAGCAAGGGGAACATTTGCTTCCATCCATCTGGTTGATCCAGCCTCAGCTGGTGCAAGTCTGGTGTTTATGGCCAAAGAATTGAGGCAGTCCTGCCAAATAGTTTGGAAAAAAAGAATATACCACAGTGAATATCAGTTCTGTTTCTGTTTAATATCTGTCCTTCATCTCATAAAATTTAGGAGTTGCTGTGCAATACAAAATTTTCTAGTGGTTGAGGCTTTCTTTGTAGGTGTAATGATTTATGGTTCCTTGGATTCCCCGTCTTCCTCTGTACCATAGTGTCTTTCCTGATACAGTTTTTCCAAGTTAAGAGTTTTGCTATCACTTTCTCTGGGTAGTGGAGAATTTCTGAGCGATTGCCCATAAAGCTTAATACGTATATCCATGCCATTGGTATTCGAAGGTGAAAAACCAAGAGGCTGCTCTCTCTGCGTGTGCCCGCAGCTCTCTGGGAAATACAAATTGAGCAGCTCTGTAATTATTAGAGCACTTCATCAGGTAAGTGGCTTGGATTTGAGTTCAACACATCCAGGTTCTTTTGAAGCATGTAGTGGAGTTAATCTGTCGTTGTGAGCATCTCAAAGAAGTCCCTTTTTTTGGACTGTTACCTAAGAGACCAGAATGCTTTTCTACAGTATAACACTTTCTCCTAGATATTAAGAATTTGTATAAAGCTGTACTGTTCAATTAAACGTGTACTTTTTATGTGGCAACTGAGTGGCAGCAAGGGTGGAATAAGAAGCTTAAATCCCAGAGAAGTGTGTAGATCCTGGGGCTGCATTTACAACGGATGCTTTAGGTTCTTGTTGTGGCCATGAAAATAAAACTCTGCTATGTCATGGATTAGTGTTTTAGCTCAGATTTAAGGTTGGTCAGAACCTTCCCCTTACAGATCTGCCAGTTAAATCATTTGGGAAGAGGTCTCCTTCCCACTTCATGTTTTCTATTTTGTAGTAAAAATTCAACCAGAAACAATCTCTTTATCCGTCTTCAGTAAGTGCTTTGCATTTATCAGTCCATACAAGGAGGATGAAAATGCTCACAGTCCCATTACCATTTCACACTAGAGTATGTTCAGACCAGCCGTATCCAGTAAGAGAGCTCTGATGTGCTGGAATTTGGTGGGTTGGCAGGGGCTGATCTGTCCCTGTTCACACTGTTTCAGTGGGCATAGATCCATAATGTGGTGCTGCATGGAAGAACCGGTCCCTGTTTAAAACCTGATCTTGGAGTCCAGCAAGGCCGCTCCGGTTCCTCTTTGGATAAGCGTGGAGACTCGGAGGGAGTTGTTTCCTGATCTTTGAAAGTGAGGAGCCGTGGCATTTGGCTCTCATCCTTAGAGCACTTTTCAGAGTGTGGCAGTAGTTCATAGCATTGATCTAATTAGAAAAATACATCTTCAGTTCTGATGATAATTGGTTATGATTTGGTATTTACTATATTTGGGAAAACTTGATGCATTTTTGTTTCTCTCTTTATGTCTACATTTTTCCTAAAGTGATGAAATTATCTTTATTTCAAATACCCTGTCTTTATTTTTCATTTTAATGAGAGGTTTGAGCTGATTTGGGGAAAATGTTAATTTTTTTCCCAGTAGTTTCTTCAGCTGAGAATTTATTTATTCACTCAGTTTCTGTCAAAGGTCCTAATTAGATTTCTGTGTCTGGCTTTTAAATCCTTGGAAACTGGAATTTCTTATATCAACATTGTCACTGCTGTAGTTACAGGTCATGTGCTTTTCTGTTTTCATTGCAGACACTGAATTGTAATTGTGTGATCTATTCTTAAACTGTTAAAGAGAAAAAAGAAAGGGGGTGAGGTGACAAAACTGTTTGAAGAGTAACCCTGCAATAATCTCCAGAGTATTTATAAGGATATAAGGTTACCTCTATTTCCTTTTTTTTGCCCCCAAGCCTGTAATTTTAATAAATTCTCTCATTGCAAAGAGCAAGCAATGCACCTTTATAAACAGTGGGATTGCGAATCAACATCCCCAGTCCTCTGGTTGTCAGAACATGATCACTCCAAGAGAACAAAATGAAATGAAGCGTTACTCATTTAACATCCACATTTCTGTCCTGGATGAGAAAATGGGAGTATGGGGAGTCCATACCATCATCCAGTGTTCTGCTCAGTGTCAGATAAGAAGATGTAGACTGAGAGCAGTGCCTTTGGCTGTCCCACCCCGTGCGAATCCTGCCCTCACTTGTACATTCGTAGTTTTTGCAAACCCCCAAAATGTGTGTGCAGGGTCAGTGTCTAGAAATCTTAGCTTGGATTTATAAATAGTAAATAAAATTAGCTTCTCTTTTTCTGATCTGTTTGGAGATTTCTTTGCTAGTTTCCGTTACTGTGTCATAATGAAGGAGAGGTATTTAGTGATGCTTTGTTTGTGGGGTATTTCTGTATAAATGGATGGGAAACTCTGACATGGAAGTTCGTCCAAGCTCAAAAGTAGCAGAATCCATTCCCTTAGTGCCCTCATTGGATTTCTTATTATTTACTGCATGCTTTTAGCTACAGCTATAAAAGAAGCAGCTCTGTTTTACCTAGATAGGAAAAGTGCAATGGAATCTTTACTAGCACAAGTATTTTATGTGAAGTTTTGTCTCTCCCTTTGACTGAATGCTTGTATTTTGAGTATTTACACAGAATCCCAGACCGTTAGGGATTGGAAGGGACCTCCAAAGCTCATCCAGTCCAATCCCCCTGCCGGAGCAGGAACACCCAGATGAGGTTACACAGGAAGGCGTCCAGGCAGGTTTTGAATGTCTGCAGAGAAGGAGACTCCACAACCTCTCTGGGCAGCCTGGGCCAGGGCTCTGTCACCCTCACTGAGAAGAAGTTTCTTCTCCAATTGAAGTGGAACCTCCTGTGTTCCAGTTTGTGTCCATTACCCCTTGTCTTCTCATTGTTTGTCACCGAGAAGAGCCTGGCTCCATCCTCGTGACACTCACCCTTTGAATATTTATAAACATGAATGAGGTCTCCCCTCAGTCTCCTCTTCTGCAAACTAAAGAGCCCCAGCTCCCTCAGCCGCTCCTCATAAGGGAGATGCTCCACTCCCTTGATCATCTTTGTAGCCCTACGCTGGACTCTCTCCAGCAGTTCCTGTCCTTCTTGAACTGAGGGGCCCAGAACTGGACACAATATTCCAGATGCGGTCTCACCAGGGCAGAGTAGAGGGGGAGGAGAACCTCTCTGCCCTACAACCAGCCCCCTCCTGATACACCCCAGGATGCCATTTAGTTGGGTTTGGTTGTGTTTTATAGGTACAGGCTGTAGGTGCTGATATGCGTGATGTTCTTTGGGACACCTGGCTATGTCTGCCTGTCAGCTGTGTTGCTGTCTTATTTTCAAGTTTCCTGAAGGCAGCAGTCTTCCTTCTTTGCTGGGTAATTGTACCTTGCCGTACATGATGGCATCATTGGCCACAGCTGGTTTTCCTAGGCATTATGGTAATGTAAGTAACAGTATGTAATGCAGTGAGAAGACTTCTAGTCTAATTCTCCTTATTGAGGTTCCTAGGTACTTCACATGGATGAAAGGGAGGGTTTACTTTAAATTAAAAAAATATTTATCATAGACAGGAATTTTGTTTGGATTTCACTTATGCAAAACTGCAAGAAAATGTCAAATGCTTCAGTAAAATTCAATTTGCTTGGAAGATACAGGTTCAAGTTGTAACATCCTAGTAAAAAGAATACGTCTGTGAAAGCACACTGAGGCTAAAAATGAGTCACGAGTAAGCTCTCTTGTCAAGACAGCTTTCATCAAAGAAAATCCGTCTCTGAAAGGAGTTTCTCTTTGAGAACAGTTACGATGCTGTTTTTCCCTGAGATGCATCTGAGGTGTCTTGCACTTGATGGTACAGTTGTATTCCCAAGACTACAGGCAGCTGAAATCTTCAGTAGTATTCAGCATTTTTAATACCTTTTAGTTTATTGCCTTTTCAAGCACAATGAAATACCGATCTTCTGAGGTGGTTCTTAGCATTCAGACAGAAAACAGTGCATGCAGTACTAAATCTGACATTGTTCTTGTTTTGGCAAGAGTGAGAGGTTGGGGTATGGATTGTTTTAGGAGAAAAACACTCTATTTGCCATGACAGACATTTCTGCAAGTTCTCTTGTCTTTTAAGAAGGATCTTAAACGTAAGATCCTTTTAAGGTATCTCAAGACATGCACTCTAAACAGTAACCATTTTTTTTTTAATGTTAGCATTATACTTGGAATTTTTGACCAGCGAATGAAGAAATCGTTTTGCACAAGTTTCTAGTCTCAAGTTGAAAACCAAATGTGTTCATTTGTCTGATTCTGTGCCTGTGTTCTCTCTTTTCTAGGTCCCTTTGTACAGTAGTGTGCAAGTGGACGTACACCTCAGATGGAGGTTGGGATGACAGTTTCTGGAAGACAATTGGTTTGGAAGATTTGGTGAAGGATAAGTACGAAAAAATAGGTATATCTGGGGGTTGTTTTGTTGTATACATATACATAAAAAAGATACATATGTATAAAAAGATTTTTTGCTTTATTTTTGTGAATGACAGCAGAAATGCAGCAGGACTTGATGAAGTTTCAGATGGGTTGGTGACAAGGCTGGATGCCCATAGGTAACAGCTTTCCCAAGTACACTTTTTACTTGGTGTTGTCATCAAAACCTATGTTTAAATTTTGTGTCTTCTACCCTTCATAAAGGCCTAGCTAGCCTCTCAGTACTGCTGAGCCTCAGCAACAGAGAAGTAAATGGGAGCCTCGGCAATTGATTACATGAAGGAAACACCTGATACAGGTGCACTGGATGGCGGGCTATGAAAAAACGCCACGATATAATGATTTATAGCTGTTACTGATAGCATCTTTTGCGACCTGTACCCATCTCCCTTATAGTAATATTTTTTTTAAAGTGCTACTTCTGCTTGTTACTATCTTTATACTGTTTTTACCACTCTCTTGGAGCCTAAGTTTAATTAGAATGGTAGTCTTGCTAATAGCAATTCCTACAGCAGATATTCATTAAAAGTCCATAATGTTAATATACCAGAAAATTTCCAGGATAGCTTTATTAGACTTACTCTGTTAAGTTAATGGACTTTTAGTGGATGTGCTAAGCAGACATGTCATTAACACGAATATTACCAGACATGAATTAAAATGTGCTCATTCATCAAAGTTAATTATCTGAAATTCCCTTTGATTTTTTTTTTTAATGTCTGGCACTTTGAACAAGTTTGTACAGTGGTTTAAATGCAGCAACGCGAACTGGAAATGGCATGGGGTAGACTGCAGTGAAATGAAATGTAATGAAATCTATAAACTTTTCTGATGATCACAAAATATACTATAAGTCATTGTCAGGTTATCAGAAAATTGTACTTGAAAGCTTCCTTGAATAGATTTAATCTTTCTACTCTGCAACTGAAACTGCTTACGCAAAGGTATAAAACCTACTGGGAGCATTAGGCTTTTAGCTTCCTGAGGTTTTAGTTTGAATACAGTTCTTACAACATCTATCACGTGGCTTTTAGCAAATCTTCAACAGGTTAAAATAAGACTTGCAATAAATACATGTTTTTACCAGAAAATTGAACATCTCAGCAGCTGGTGGTCTCATGGAAGAGTATTTTTAAAGTAAATTATTTATGAAGTATAAGCTAAGGCTTTAATGCAATATTTATGCAATGCACTTCAAGGACAGTGCAAAGCAACTTGCCATTTTAAGTAACTAAACATACACGTTTTAAATGATAAAGTAGCCATTAATAAAAAGGACCTTCTGTTGTGATGGAAGCCTCATAAAGCTAATCTAGATATGGCTCAGCATTTAGCAAGACAAAACCTGCTGATTTCTGATATCAGGCTTCTGTCTTTGTTAAAACACGATGTTTATAAAATAAATCAGTAAATTAACTTCTGATAATAGTGGTTTCTTGCAAGACAGAAATGTTTTCCTGGGTTAATGGGGAAAGTGTGTAGTTCCCTGGGCAATTGCACTGATTTTTAAGAAACAACCCATAATGTACCTGGGTTCATCTTGGCTGGAATTGGAGAAGCAGAATTGCACCAAAATGTAGGGTAGAACTTGAACCTTCTGAAGAGCAGGTACTTCTGCTCATCTTGAGCAATCCTTTGGTATGTTTTTTTAATCCAAACTATAAGACACTTTTAGTTTTGCTTAATAATGCTGAAACCTGGCCTTACATAGAATATATGCTTATTTCCATGACCATTTGTCTAACCTTGCCTTTTTTTAGAAAAGAAGATGTTACATCCATTATATTTAGCTGTGTGATAAAATCACAAAAAAGCAGGACAGTGACTTCCATTCATGTATCTAAGAAGAGGGAGTAATGAGCTCTCTCTATGAAGGTGGAAACCAGGTAGCAACTACTTCTCCATTCCTTTGAGTTTATCTCCTAAACTGCTCCTGTTGGAGTCTCTTGGAAGGATTGAGCTTCAGAAGGAGACAAAAAAAACACCAAAACAAACCAGCTCACTCCCTGCCTACGAGTTGCCCAGCAGTGCTGAGGTGTGTGTTGTGTGCTGTTGTGTTTGCTTTCTGCCACCCCTAATCTTTTCAGAAGAAATGGGAGATCATGGGAAAATGGGAACAGTAACGTTGTACCAGTGACGATTTGGGGATTTCTGCTTGCTTTAATGAGTGTTCAGTGTTGCTGGATGTAGGAAGAGCACTCTGAATAAACTCAGCTTTCTTTTATTTAACTTAAATTAATCAGGACAGCGTAGATCCACCTACCAGGAAAGTGCCATTCAGTCACTTGATGGAAAGTGGTCAAAGTGCAGCTGGAATGGTCTTGTACAGTGGCAGACTCCTTCCTACCAACTCCCACAGTGTCAGCAGCGGTGGTGAGGCACCATCACTGCACAGACCACCCCCAGGAGCCCACATGTGCTACACGGAGCACAACGAACGCAGGATCACACCGTGCACAAACTCAACTCAACTCAGCTCCAACTGTATTTCTAATATTGCTTCAGGGTGCTGTCCCTTAAGTAAACGGTCTCAGCTGCCTTTAACTTCAGCACGTTATACGAAAGGAAGGCAATTTGTTTAAGTAACTCGTATGGACAAGCAGTCAGAGTGTGTGCTTCCATCACAGTGTGCTGCAGCTGACAGAAACGAATTTGAAGCAGTAGACTTAGCTGGCTTGCAGCTTAAGGAACTCAAAATTGCCAGCTAACCTAGGTAGGAGGGACACTGTACGTAGTCAAAAACTCCTTCTAAAATGAAAACAAAACCAGAAACTTAACAAGTCTGCAGTAATTCTAGTGGAATTTCCTTTTCTGTTCTCAAGCTTGTCCAAATTCATGTATGTCTGCTCAAGGTTTGTTTAGTTCAAACATAAAGATGCACTTTAATGCCTGCATGCTCCCCTTGTAAAGAGAGATAATAGTATTTTTCTCACGTCTCTCTCCTAAAGAGATTAGCAGGCTCTGAATCATCAGTTCTTTCTAAACAAAGCAAAATGTCACAAGAGAAAGTTTTCTTACTGTAATAAAAGTAAACACATAGTTTACCAGTTTAAAATAGGCACAAAAGCTATCAGGTTTTCTTTTAATCTCTAGTGAAATCAGTATTGTTTCCATGCATAGTTATGATTAGGTGGTTTCTTTTCTTGAAGTAGCTTTAACTTTCATGACACTGGAAATACTTATGGAAGTTACCTGAGAATAACTTCTTTAATGTACGTATTTCGTGATCCTGATAAATGTACTTTTAAACGTCACTTGTAAAATGTCTTGCCCTTTCAAAGTATGTTTACTGTAATCTGAGCGGTGCTTGTGGTTCCAGGTAGTATGCTGCTTTTGGTTTCAGTTTAACTTAACGTATGACCTTGTTGATAAGGGAGACCCTCGCATCTGACCTTTAGGATCTTCCACAGACCTTTCCCACATCAAGGTGTGGGTTCACATGTGAAAATTCCCAGGCTTTTGACCTTTTGCATTTCTCGGAGCAGATTATCTTTTCAGGGAATCCACATAACAGCTTGTTTGTGGTCCCCTCTGTACATCATGAATTTACTGATCACGTTTGTGAAGGTAAAGAGTGTTATCTGGAGATACTGCAGAATTTATTGAACCCATTAATTTGCCCACCGAGAGAGTAGAAGATGGCTTGTATTCAAAACTACGATGGAAGCGTTGTGTACTACAGGCATTAGCCTTTATCTGCTGTGGTGAAAGCACATGATGAGTTGTGGTATTATAAAACCTAGAAAGACATTAACAATTCCGTTAAAATTTCATGTACTCCAGATCTCTTAGGGTACTGAAGCGTATATTCCATTTGGAGGAGAATGCCTGATAAATTTTCACCACAGCTCTCTACTTCAGGAGCTACTTAAGGGACCAAATAATGAGTTTTTATTGAATGGTAATATTTTATGCCAGGTCTTTTTTTGGTTGAAGGTGGTGCCTTTGTCTGAGAGAGCATTGCAGGTACTGCAGAATAGGTTTTATTGTTCTTGAAGATCGTGTGTTGAAACGTAAAATGTTATTTTTTGTAAAGGGGTGTTTGTCACCTTCTTTGATCTGTGGTGGAGCAGCACACTGACTTTAATGAAGTATTTTCTTGAAAAGCAAGCTTCATACTTGGAAACATAGCCCTTCAACCTGGTAAGGATTTCATAGACCCATTTCGCAGCTCTTCCTGACTAGGTGTTTACAGCCCCATCCTCGAAAGTGAGCTCATACATGTGGGATCTTTATATCCTTCTGAGGCAAAACTGAGAAAAGTATTGGGATTGTTTCAATCTCACACGTTTTATGGAAATTCAGTGCTTGCCTTGGCAGATTGTGGTATCAGCAGATAGGGTTTTGTAGACAACCATCGTCAGCAGTCCTGTTCACAAGATGATACAAAATTTCTTAAAATTTCTTGGATTTTTTCCCTCAAATTTCATACGACTGGATAAAACAGAGATCAGAGTTTTATGCATATCTTCGAGCAGCGCTTTTCTCTCTGTTTCATAACTCTAAAACTGTAGCTTTGCTTAATTTGCTTTAGTGTAAGGTTGGTAGGATTCTCTCATGTTCGATTTTGACGTTGGAGGTGATGGTGGTGTAAGGAAGAACACCCTCTGATCCTTATACAGCTTTTTACTTCAGTCCCACTTTGGATCTTTTGCCCACTCATCCTTCAGGAAGAATGCTTCCTACTTTCCACATTGCCTCCACCCATCTCCAGTGGGATTTCTTCAGATTTTTTTGTTAATTTTGGGTTTTCAATTATGAAGGGTTTGACTTGACTCAAAAGTGCATTTATGGTTAGTGGTCTTCACTGCCACGTATCAGTGTATTTATTTGGTAATAAAGAAAACCGTATCTGATTTGGGACTTTGACAGGATAGCTCTGACTCTCTTGACAGGTACCTGCTGTCATTCTCACTGTGCATAAGCTTTGCAATATGCTAGGTTTTCAGATGCAGGTGCAGCTCTGTGTTCCTTCAGGCACTCAAACAAGTGACAAAACAGCAGCCTGTTTATTCATGACTGTGTTATTACATGAATGGTTATATCCTTGCATCTGCCAGTGCCTACGTCCACATACAAAATTAATGAAGGTAATGGTCTTGTATGCCTCACTTGTTACACTTAAATAGAGTTTGCTTACGTTTTGGATTTTGTCAGAAGTAGTCAGCTTTAATACCTGGAAGTTATCTGCATTTATTTACACTTAAATGTAAATGGCTGAAAATGGAAGATTCAGTCCAGGGTGGGAGAACGCAGTCAGTATTAACTTATGCTACAGCAGCTGTGAGGGGAGTGGTCAGTCCATTCGTTCTGCCAGTTTTCTGCTCTGGTATATGAGGGATTTCCTTATAGGCTGAGAGAAAGGGATGGTCTGGGTTTTTTTAAGGTAAGCTTGTAGCTTTCAGTTCTTCATAAAGCTTGATTTTTAACAGTGAGCTTTAAACATTGTACTTTGCAAATGGTAGAGAATAGTAAGTAAAAGGATTCTCTTAAGTATGGGATCCCTTTTGCTATCCCCAATAAATTACAACACATTACAATTTAAAGCAAAAGTAAAAGATGAAGCAGAGGATATTTACACTTAGATGCTGTCAAAATCCATGGAATTTACAACTGAAGAGTGTTCCAAATATGCTAACATTTTTCTGGCTTCCTGTCATTTCAGCCCGTCCACGAGCTGTAGCAACTGCAAAGGAGCTGAAACTGGCACAGTGCAGAGAGGTTTAAGGGTGTCTCCTTCCTCAGAGCTTGAGGCATTATTTCAGAATATATGATTCAGCAGTAAGAAGTTAGGAAGAATTTTTCTCAGAAAAGCTACACATTCCTAGGTTTTCTCTTTTATTTTATATTTTTTCCATCTTGAGAACAACCAACCACATGAAAAATTAAGGTTAGATGGGACCACTGGCAAGTATCTAATCCAGCTCCCCCTGCTCAAAGCAGGGTGACCTACAGCAGGTTGCTTAGGGCTGTGTCCAGTTGAGTGTTGAGTATTTCCAAGAATGGAGACTCCAAACTCTGCCTGGACAACCTGCTCCAGTGTCTTGACCGCCTTTCCACAATAAAAAACCCACAACATTTTTTCTTTTGTTTAAGTGTAATTTCCTGTATGTCAGTCTGTGCATGTTCCCACTTCTACCGTCACTGGGTGCCACTGAGGAGAGTCTTGCTCTGTCATCTTTACTCATCCCATCAGACATTTCTATACATGTTGATAAGATCCAGCTCTCACTAAACTCTCAGGTCTCAGTCTCTCCTTGTACAACATGCCTCTGTCATTTTTGGTGTCTGTCTCTGTACTTGCTCCAGTATGTCCTTGTTTCTCTTGTACTGGGTAGCCCGGTATAAAATGCAACACTCCAGATGTGGCCTTCTGAGCAAAAAGCAAGGATCACCTCCCTTGGTGACCTTCCTAACGCAGCCCAGAAGGCTGTTGGTCACCTATGCTGCCAGGGCATATCACTGGCTCATGTTCAACGTGGTGTCCACTGGACATCATGGTCCTTTTCTGCCAAGCTGCTTCCCAGACAGTTGACACCCGGCCTGTCCTGGAGCATGGGGTCCTTCCACCTCAAGTGGAGAACTTTACTTTTCCCTTTCTTGAATTTCCTGAATGTCCTGTTGGCCAATTTCTCTAGCCTGAGATGTTCTTCCTCTTTCCGATAACTTTTATAGGCTGGGCTAAACTTGAGTAGCTCAAGTTTCTTCACAGCGTTTCCTGGGTGACATTGTCCATTCCTCTTCTGCTGGAAGGAAGGGAACCATCATTCACCCCGCTCATCATCAGGTTGTGTCCTGCTGGCAGGTGATACCTTTCCACTTCTCCCTCCTCTCTGCTGCAAAAAGTGAGGAGTGCTGTGTGGTGTTCTTTCATCCTCAGGCTCTGTCATAGCTCAGCCAGCCAATAGTAAAAGCTTAAAGCTTTCAGAAAATAATAATAAAAATAATTATAAAGTAATAATTTAAAATAAATAATAATAGTAGTAGTAATAGTAGTAGTAGTAGTAATAGTAGTAATAGTAATAGTTGTAATAGTAATAGTTGTAATAGTTGTAATAGTAATAGTAGTAGTAATAGTAATCGTAATCTCCCACTGTCTATATCCAGAGTTGTGGTCTCAGACTCTGTCTGCCTGGGGAATTGTATTTTCTTCCACCCTGACAACATTGTGGACTTGTGAACTTTTTCTTTCTGGTATGAAAACTAGGAGCTTTTTCTCTGAATTTCTCTTTTTAAAAGTACGAGGAAAAGCTTTGAGCAGACTTTGAGCCTGTTGTGGTTGTTTAATATTTAAATTTCTCAAATATTATCCTCCTTTCTTATTTTTCATACAGTTCTAAAAAAAGAAAATTAAAAAAACCATTTGTCAGAACAGGTCTGGGTCATTTCTTCTTTTTTTACCTGACTTTCTCTCCCTGGTCCTGATTTGTTCTTCACCTTTTTCTTTTTGCTTAAGCCTCACACTGAGATAGCTTTTAAAACCGTGATGTCTGCTGTATGAGTCAGGATTCACAAAGCCAGAAGGACTATTTCTAACAATTTGTCAACCTCCTCCAAGTCACAAGCTGTTGGGCTCCCTAAAATCAACGTTTAAGTAGTTTGAAGTGTATCTTAGAACCAGTCTTGATTTTCTAATTTCCTCTGGTGGAGACCCCACTTCAGACTTAAAAGCTGTTGATTGTTAGTTGCTGTCATTTCTGAAAATTAATGAATTAATTAAATATCACACTTCATTTTTCATCTGCACTTTGACTTCCTACTCCTGTCTGGCAGACTGCAGTGACGTGCCTGACCTGCACAGACTGAAATGTCCTATGTTAAAGGAAAACACTGAGCTGCTTGAGGTTTTTCACCAAAACTCTTATGTGAACTGTCGTACTTCTCAATCCTTGCAATTGCTTTCCTGACTCATTTCTCAACCCTTATAATGCATCAGTATCTTCTCAGTACGGGTATTAGAACTGGATACTGTGTGAATGTGGTGGGGAATAAGATTGAGCAGCTATCGGAGGCTCAGCTGAAAGATTCGAAGGCATTCTTTCAGTAACTGAGCAGGTTATTTTTGGTCTGTTATTTCTTTCAGTTTTCAAAAAGGGGTAATTACTTCTTCAAAGAGGAGTTGCTGTCATGTGAATTATAAAAAAGCATCCAGTAATAGAAAATATTCTGTTAAGGAAAAACCTGTAATTAATACAAGGTAAATTGCCTGTCCATTCTTAGTGATGTACCGTAGCAAACCAAAGTCTGATTACTTGCAGCTCTGAAAGTATAGCAATAGTCACACCATCTACATTGATTATCTTTGTAGGTAAAGAGACTGTTAGGAATATTGTGCTGTAAAGTGTCAGAAATGTAAATTATCAGCCTATCGAAATTACTGTTTGCAGGCAAGCACAGGAGATCAGGTAGCTGAGTTTGGATGCAAATACACAGAATCCAGTTATTTAGTAAGACATCCAGATCTGTGTGTTGTATAAGCCCATGCATGTCAGCATAGCGAGTAGTGAGCCGTGCATCACAAGGGATGTTCATTCTGCACTGTTTCACTCAAACCTGGTAATGAAAACTCAGTCACGTCCGTCAATGTACATGCCTAATGGTCCAGTGATGCAGAATGCTTTTTTTTCTTTTTCTCTTGACCTTTCACCAGGAAAGCTTATCATTTATACATGAAGGAACTCTCTCTTATTTGGACAAGGCGGCAGTAGTCTTTGTTGAAGTAGGCACCTATGGTCTGCAGACCAATTTACTTCTCAGCTTAATGAATCAGGATCTGCCTGCACGTAGGTTGCTTGCTTTTGGCAGTATTTAGCAACCTAATATGTCTGCCTTAAGTAATTACACGTTAGGTAGTTGAGATGTAGTTCAGCCAAAGGCATAAGCTGTATGGGAGAGTGGGATGGAAAGGACCCAAATTAGATTAGCCTCAAGCTACTGTGGCAGCTCGCATAGACACAGATGAATTTTGAACTGAAGAAAGCCAAAGTGATTTTGTTTAACCAACTGTTTTTCTCACTTTTAAATAAGCTGGCCTATAATATCACAATTTGTTTTGGTTTTCCTGAATGAAAATTCTCAAGTTTTTAACAGCCAAACAGGAAATTTTATGGAGGGTATTCCCAGGTTAAAAAAGCCCTGAATTTGACTGTTTCTAACACGCTTTAACCACCATGCATTCAGTCCTAGAAAAGAATAATATTATAATTTTACAGTCCGCATTATTATCCTGCTTCCTTCTGATCTCGGTGCTATTGTTGCTTATCAGTTGGATTAAAAATTGTAGAACAATCAGCCATACAGATCTCAGTTAAATGTGAGCATCGTGTGTAATTGAGAGGGATATTTGGTAATGTATTGTATGTGAGATAGGGTTGGGGCAAGGTATCGTAAGAGTTATAATGTTATTTATTCACCTTCTTTACATATTCCAGAGTTTTGGCATTATGAGGATTATTATAAAACACAAAAAATTGAGATTGTAGACAAGCTTTGTTTGTAATGAACAAAGCATTGAGGGTGAAATTCCCTTACATTGCTTATTAGGAGATCCATTTGGATGGATGGAGCTTCTTTTTCCTAAAGTCCCATTTCCTTTGATGCTTATTTAGCACTGTTTTGTTTAACTAGGTAACTTCTTCACTGCATGTTATATATTTCTCATGTAACAGTATATCTGCTTTGTGTATCGTTTCATAATTTAAAAATAATTTAGATTGTCCAGTTTGGGGGAGGCTGGAAAATGGAGACAGGATGTACCATTTGATCGGGTTTCTTTCTGAGGTTGCTGGGATTTCAGCAAGGGACTGATATCTCCAAGTTAGTGAAGAAAAGGGACACGTTCTTTTGATTTTTCTTGCTTTTGGATTTTTATGAGCTTATCCAGCCAAATATAAGTGGATATGAAATGCAGCCGCGTTCTGCATGACAGATGAAAAGCTGAGTATATCATAGTTGAGTCAGCTGGGCCCCCTGCTGCGCTCTGCTTTTGTTGTCCTTAAAAAGTTCTGCATCCTAAAGTACCTAGTTCTGTGAAATATTAGCAAGCCGGTACGGTGAATGTTGATTACTAAAGTTGACTGAAGATGTATTGCCTGCCTTGTGTGTTGCGTCTGGTAAATAGCTGGTTGCTTTGGTAACCGCCTGAAAAGGTAGAGAGGGTCGTTGGTACCACATAAATTCTTTAAACAAGACCTGATCGTAGCAAATTCTAACATTAGCCTTCGCAGAAGGATAAAAGAGGAGGAAGAGATTCAGACGGCTTTTTCCTTTTGTAAACTTGCTGCTTTATAGGGGAAAAAATAGCTAGAAATAGTCTGTCTCGTACGAAATGAAAAGGTTGTGGATTAAGGTCCTGCATTAGGGAAACAGCTGGATGAATGTGAAACAGAAAGTTCTCCAGCTTCAGCCATTATGGGTTTGTTTGGTTAGGTCTAATTTTGGAAGTCATTTTAGCAAAGGTAAATGACTTGCACAGGAGACTACTGTAAACAAAAGACTCGATACATTTACTTTGGCAAGAGCCTGGGGAAGACTCGGGCCTTTCACTGCCTCTTTTATGCTGCCTGTAATGCTCTTGCCACCCGCCTCTGCGTGCAGGCGGCTCTCGTTTCCCTTCCTCCTGCGCTGGCAGCTCCTTTCCCCCGACAGGTTGGATTTAATGGGGGCAGCACCTGCCCTCGAAATGCTGGTGTGGAGCTGCAGAATACTGTTATTTTTATAGTAGCTGTTCCTAGACTTCAAAAGCCGCTCTGTTTTGCTCCAGTAAGAATCTGTTCACGCTTTCCCGGTCTAATACTGGAGTATAATCTGTTTCAAATGCTTGACTTTTTGATTGTAGCTCCTCTTTGGTTGCTTTCTGTGTTTTTTATTTTAGCATTTAATAGCTTTATACCTACAGATTCTAAGCATAATGATGCTTAGCTGGGTTTTCTAGATTTTCAATGAAGAGTAAAGCATGAGAATTAGAATTCCCTTTCAGGTCTCTACCCCTGTGGTTCAGGCAAGGCTCTGCCCTTACTCACACTTGTGTGAGTGGGGAGGCAATGTCCATGGTGACAGAAAAGTGCCCATGCAGAGACTGCTTCTTCCTTTTACAAAGCTCTCCTAAACGTACTGTAGAGGTGCAGCAGAGCTCTCATTGATTTTAAAGCTGGGAGGATGAAGTAGAGGGGCAGTGAGAATCCTCTTCATATTGTACTCACACCTCCTTGCTGCTGTCCCTGACCGTTGGGTGACTGAGGGGACTGCCCTTCGCAGTCCCTGTCATGGGCGACACCTGGCTGCTGTTGCTTTCAGTCGAGGAGTAACTGTTTATCTTGGTTTTTAAAACAGACAGGACATACTTTACTGTTAATTTGTTTGTTCTTTAAATACAAAATACAAAATATTTAAATACAAATACAAAATATTTATGCTGCATCTTCCAGGAAGCCATCCCTGCATGTTCTCACACACGTTCTGCCCATGAGGGATGGCAATGCTGCTCGTCATTCTGATATATAACTGGTACCAAAGGAATCTATAGGGTCATTTTCTACTCCGGCCGTAGAAAAGAAGATTATCTTTATGTCTGAAATTGCTCCCTTAGTGCTCATTAACTAGAAACACAGTAATTGAGAATCCAGTAGGAAAAGATTTTGTCTAATAGCAGCCCTGATCTCTAAAATGGAGTTTAACTGCATAATAATTACACACTAAAGTGTTTGACCAGTATGACTGATACAAACAAGCCAACCATGGAATTGAGTGCCTGACAGGAAGTTTTATTTCAGATTATTTTCATCTCAGGCTGCATATACAAGATATTTGTATGCTTTCAGGTCAGATGGCTGATTCTGAAGAAGAAGATGTGGTTTTAGCTGCATGAACGCCTTTGAGCTTCCTTCCACCTGCAGGGTCTTTGAATGTCAGAAGAAGCAGACAGCTTTGTTTTACTGGTGTTACTCTCTGATGTCTTAAAAAACCAGAAAGTTAATACAAAAGTTCTGTTAAGAGAAACACCCTGCTTTCCAACTTACTGGGGAAAAAAGTGGAAAAGATAGACCTCTTGAAAAAGTTATCACAGTGTTTTGACTTTATGCTAAGAATTAATAAAATACAGATTTTTATTTTTTTCCTGTGATGGGATAGTTTAATATCATTGCTTCCTTGTGTATAAGCTACCAGAGAGATGGAGATGGTGAGTTTTGGTTACTGCCCCAAATTAAACACAGGAACATGCAAAAGTTTAGGCTATACATACTTGTTTTAAATTTCCATATGATATTTAGCCTGGCATTTCAGAGGCAGCAGTGTGGCTGTCAATAGAATGGAAACTCTTGGAGAAGTGAGCATGGAGAAATTGTGTGTTGTGTCTAATCACAGAGTGCTCCTTACACGGCATCCATCAGGAAGCAGGCACCTTCCCTAAAGTGGAGAACCACCATGATTTGCAGCAAAGCCAAAGGTCTAAGTGATGTGTAAAACTGAACACCCATTTTCCACGTGTGAATTTAATATTGTAGCCTTCTTTTCAGCTGATGGTAACGTATTATAACTGCACTTCTAGAACATTTTGCTTGTGAGCATTAGGATATTACTGATATTTTATGACATGCAGTTCCTCTTAAATAATCTCCATTGTGGAGTATGTTTTACTTCCTTCTTGCACATCAGAATGACTCTCAGCAGACTTGACTGTGAAAATAGGCTTGTTTTATTTTAAAAAGGAGTTTTGTCAACTCAGCCCAGAAGATTTGTTGAACTGAGTAAATGATACAGATACATACTATTAAATGAGCACAGAGTCTCTGACTTAAAGCCGTGGTATTGGCAGGGAGGTGGATGGGAGCTCTCTCTGTGCCTTTCACTGCCTCTCACCCCCCAGATCTGTAGATAAAGAGAAGTATGTGCAGTTCCAGGACCTGTCAGTCCCATTGCTTCGGCTGTGGCTCAGGGTGTCCTTAAATTCTGGAAGTTGAATGAATCTAAATTTGTTCTTCTAAGCCCTAAGCAATCTGTATTACCACGTTTTAATTATTGAAACAATCTCTTTTCTTTTTGCTAGCCAAAACTAAATGTGCATTATGGCAGCAGAGGGGATCTGCCAGCAGGCTCCCTGGTGACAGAACTGATGGAGAAGGGTTGCAGTCCTCGTGTTTGGGGTGATCATGATGTTCTTCATACTTCATAAGGCCAGTGAAAACTCAAAAAACGAGATTGTTTAAGCCCATGAGGAAATACAGCTGCAACCGCAGGAATTTGCTGGTTAAGCCAGTTTCTTTTTCAGAGTTTCTGTTACTATAGCCACTTTATTCCTGGTAGAAGCTGTGTGAGAGGATCGAAATGGAAAAAAAAAATTGCTCTTGCTTTGTGAAATAGGGGCAGTTTCCAGTTGTGAACATGCCCTGAGCTGAGTCTTGTTCACATGCACAGAGCATGGCTGCAGGCAGCCTAGGCAGTAACTACCTCAAGAACTTGGGATTTCTGCATCAGTGGTTCATATCTCTTGGAAAGATGCCAATCAGAATTTAATTGCTTGTGGTGAAGTCTTTCTCTGTGGCTAGAGAGGACATTGAATCCGTTTGAACTTTTAAATTGCTGTGGGACAGCCTGAGCTAGCACAGTTGTGTTTAATATACAGGCAGATAATGGAAGATACTTCTTCATCAGATAGAGTTCTTTGATGCGCCTTTTTGTTTTATGCACACCACGCTAACTTGTTTTATATATACACCACACTAACTTGAGGCAGAGGAAGGGAGTTCTTGTAATAACACACACATTTGTTTCTCTGTTTGGTGCATTGACAGGTGTTTGGTTTTTCTTGTGTCTGCCCAGGAAACCACGTCTTGTCTCCTGGAGAGTCTGTTGGAAACGGTCTCACGCCAGAAGCTGCAAAAGATCTCGGTCTCCCCGAAGGGATCGCGGTGGCAGCATCTCTCATTGATGCCCATGCTGGAGGATTAGGTACTCAGTCATGTATTTACTATTCTTGGAAACAGGAATGTATCGAATTAATTTTAGAAAGCTATTTTTCTTACAGCTGATTTTGTATCCAGCTGTTTGCTCTGATGCTATTCTTATGAAATAGCATAACTAAAATAAAACAAAACCCCTCACAAGAACTGCTAATATTGAATATCTGTTTATGGAAAGGGGCTATCACTGTTTGTTTATTTTCAGCTGGATTTCCAAAATGTGTTTTAGCTTCTGCTTACTTCCACTTTGAATTCCTGAACTGAAACACCATTGTGTTGGCATGACAGTGTGCTGAGAGTTTGCTTCTTCCATTGCTCGAAACTTGGAGGATAGGCAAGGAAAATTAAAAAAATTAACATTCTGAGGGAGGAGTTTTGTGTCTGAGGCTTGCTCATAGTGAGTCTTTCTTCTTAGCTTTAGAAGTGATTCATAGTTTGTTTTAATAATGCAATAGAGACTTTTTCACATACATTTACACTAGCAAAATGTGGCATTTATACCAGAAACGCTGCTTTTGCTCTAGGGGATTAGAATGTGTAAACACTGTGTATCGAAACGATGAAACAGAACTAGAAGGGAACCGGCCACTGTGCAGCATTCACCTCCTGCAACGTTGAACTTTGTATCCATAGCTGGATAAAACACTTGGGTTTTTTTCTTTTCTAGCACAATGTTCTGGATATGCCCAGTTTCAACTGTGTGGAAATATATTTGATGAGGGTCAATGGCTTCATTTTCTTGCTATGCTTTTTGGCCTTATCTAAATACAGTCAGTAACAAAGTGATTCAGTGTAACTTTTTCAGCAGAAAATTGAGGTTTTTGTAGTTTGATAGTCTAGAAGAAAGTCTTACCTCACAAAGTTTCAGTGTTATTGAAACTGTGCTGTTCAATGGAAATCCATTGCTCATCAGAGTATTTTTTCTCTAGATCTAAATTAAATCAGCTGTTAAAGTACCAGTTTTGTTTCAAATGTTTTGTGGTGTTTTAAATCTCATTTATTCTTCCAGAAGTTGTGGCCTGGAACTTTTTAAATGTTTAAATCCATTTGCTTTGCTACTGATAACTGTTTCTGGTGAGGTTAAGTAGTCATGTGGATTGCTTTTCTTATTACCTCAGCAAGATTAGATAGAGATACAGCTGTAAAAAGGAGAACTGAGTTTTAGATTTGTTAGGTCCCTACTAATGCGACTTAAGAATCTGTTTGTGTCCATTAGTGTCCTAATTACATAAAAATGTGTTTAAAACTATGTGTCCTGACAGTTTTGTGCTCTTGAAAAGGATAATAATGTGCTGGTCTGAAAGCATGAACGTGCTGAAGAACTGGATTGCCACAAAGCACGTGGAAGAGACAGTGCAGGGTCCTCATTTAACTGGCATTTGTGCTGAATTCAGAGCACAAAACGTTTGCCCAGCACATTTCATGTGCTGAAATCAATGAATTTAATTTAAAGAAGAATAGAGGGCAACTCTCTGTTCGTTTGCTATAGACTTTTGTAAAGAAACTCTGACGTTAGAAATGTATAGCTGCTGGCATCCAGCAGAGTAAGACTTCAGTGGAGAGAGACAGTCTGCTTATGCTATCCTGTTTATCAGAATATGTAAGCATGAATGTGCTGAAGAACTGGATTGCCACAAAGCACATTGCAGGGTCCTTGTTTAACTGGCATTTGTGCTGAATCCAGAGCACAAAACGTTTGCCCAGCACATTTCATGTGCTGAAATAAATGAATTTAATTTAAAGAAGAATAGAGGGCAACTCTCTGTTCGTTTGCTATAGACTTTTGTAAAGAAACTCTGACGTTAGAAATGTATAGCTGCTGGCATCCAGCAGAGTAAGACTTCAGTGGAGAGAGACAGTCTGCTTATGCTATCCTGTTTATCAGAATATGTTTTCCCAGATGGCACCACAAACACTAGCAGACTACTGAAATCATTGCCAGGAGGAAAAAAAAAAGTATAGGTTGTTGTCAGAGAGCGAGAGACGCCTTACAGAGGGAAGAGTCAGTAACACGATCGGAGAACCTGCACGCTAATCACATGGTAACCAAGTAAAGTCTGGGAAAAGAGGAAGATTTAAGATGGAACTCATCCTTCATGAAGCTGGGAAGGGTAATAAATAGGTAGGGAACCTGGTACAAGACAGTAAAAAGGAAAAGATTTGGATAGCAAAAGGGACAGCAAGGGCAAAAGGAGAGCTGGTATGTAAAGAGGATGGAAAGTGTGGCTGTGTCTCAAATACTGGATCACTCTGCTTCATCCATACCTGTTAATAACAAGAAGTTAATATTTTTTGAAGTCTAGCTTAACCTACAGTGGGTAGAATACAGAGTTGAAAATCCTGAAGGAAAAAACCGAAGAGTAAAAGGAGAACACAGATAATAGAGCTAGGAAGTGAAACTGTGTTCTGATTAAGAGATGTTAAAGATGGCAATGCACTAAAGCAAAATAATCTTTTAATAATTATAAAAGGGTCACAGAAAAAAGGAAAATAGAGGAGATTCAAAACAGTGAATTAAAGTGTGGAAATACTGGAAACAAATAACTCTTGTCGTTGATGTAAAACTTCTGTTTTGAAAAGGTGCTGATGTGTGTTTTAGTGCTTACTCTGCTGTGATCTGTATTGAAATGTTGAGGCTCACGATTTATTTGCAGGATATGACTTGTATATTAGTAAGTGTTAGATTAGTTTGTGGGACAACAATGTCCAGTGAGTGTCCTTATTGTTGGACACATTCCTCTGGTTGTTTTAAAACTAGTCTGTAACAGCAGAGTAACGAAAAGGGCTGTTTTGTATCCTGCAGGCTAAAGCAAAGTGACATGATGGATATCTTGTTTGCAGTGTTAATAACTTCTGACACACTGTTCAGATCTGCTTTTGGCTGGATATAAAGTGTATTTTTGCTGGACAGATTCCTGAAGTTTATGAAGGCCTCAAAGTTTGGAGTAAAATGTGGTAAAGCCAGAGAGTTCTGTAGTGTGTGTGTCTGCGGAGGTCAGCTGTGACTGCTGATCAGTCCGTCTGATACCTGTTGTGGAAAAGTAAAAACCTAAAAGACAAGTGGTTAAGTCGTGCATTTTGACCTAGTGTGCCAATTTAAAAGAGCCTACAGACAAAAATGTGAGCATGGGAGGCCAGTCCCAACCTCGTGAAAATAATGTTTATGTTGCACCTTTTAAAAAGACATCAGCATTGTTTCAGCAAAAGTGGATAATTTGTTGTACAGTATCTCAAATAACTTGGTCACTGTGGAAGAGATCCAGAAATATGCGTGCTAAGCACTGCCTGCTTTTCTAAAATCTCCCCTGCAGTTTGTGTGGTATCGCAGATGTCTTGTTCTCAGTCTCTCTTGAGAATCTTCAAAAGATTTTGAGTCTGCCTCAGAGTATGAAAAATTCCAGCTAAGTTAAAGGTGAAAGTAACTTATAACAGCGATTAAATTATTTTAGAGAATAAAATATCTAAACTTCCATTATGAGTTCCAGACTTACTTGCTGTCTGACTTCCATTGATCACAAATAGGCAGACTGGAGCAACTCTGAACACTAGAAAAGCCACTGACAAAGTCTCACTGATTTGAGAAAGGCCTAGAATGCGTATTTTGCAGAATGCATATTATCTTAGTGATTAAAAGTATCTAAACGTGAGGCTCTTCAATTTTTTGTTTGTATGAAGAATACATTTGCAACATATGCTGACAATTCAGTTCAACTGATTGGTTCCCTCTGAAGTGTGAACAGTGTTTTTAACTCCTTTAAGAAACTACATTACAGTGTTGCCTGGTACAGGAAATTGCCTTTTAGACAGCCCTATCCAAAATTCTTAATATGAACTCATGCATGTCTGTGTTTGAGCAATGAAGAGTAAAGCATACAAGGTAAAGGCCGTACTTTCAGCTTTCTTTTGTTCCTTACAGATAAACTCTGTGTATGACAGATATGCTACTACACAGTTACCAGCCAGCTAGGATAAAGGGACATAAGGACAGATTTTTTAAAGACTGTACAGGTTTAGGCCTTAATTTTCTGATTATTTAGGTAACTTCAGGTAATTTAGGATTGCCAAATGGGTCACCAGACTCTGTGTTGCAGACGCAGATGCCATGCACAGTCTGGTGACCAGTTTGCCAGCTAAGAAAGTAACGCTCACCAGAAAAAAAGACAAACAAAAGGGTATTACTTGTTGGGAACCCAGCACAACGTGATGCAAGAACGCAACCTAGGACAGGAGGAGAGGGCAGGATTTTCACTGAAGCCTCCCCTGAAGTGAATTAAAAGGGAAGTGATGCCTGCTGAAGCCTGGCTGTAGCGCTGCTCCATCTGTAAGCAGCTCCTGGCTCCTCTCTGGCACCTCCTGGTCGATGTTTCTGCTGTGGGCTGGGTGCTTGCTGTGTGTGTCCCGTCCTGCTCACAGAAGCTCCTCAGAGCCAAGCACAGCTCCTCTTGGGGAAGGAAAAATCTTCCTTTAGATGGTTCTGTCTGACAGGGACAGCACAACAGCAGCAACGACAACAAAACTGGCAGCCTTCCAGTCTCCTGCCAAGTCACCCCTGACAAAAACACATCACACAGTATGTGCATAAGAAACTGGGAACAAATACACCTATCTGTGGTCTGCCGTGGTGCTTTTCACAACACGGCAGGCTTTTATTCCGCATGTTAGTGTACTACCTGGCAGAATAAAGGTCAGGCTGTAGTCCAAATAACATTTTAAAATCATAAATATAATAATAAACATGAACATGGACGAAATCATCTTGTGTTCTCATGTATCTGGAATAAAAATGTATTTTAATTTGATTTGATAAAATAGTTGTGTTTGTTGACTAAGTTTTTTGATTTGTAGCACTGGTGGGAGATACCCGGCAATTCTTTGTGTACGGAAAAGCTCTGTTTCGTAAGGATCAGCTTGCTCTTCTTTAAAATAGAATTTTAATTTTATTTTAATAGGAGTAATTGGAGCAGATGTGAAAGGACATAACCTGCCATGTGAAAACCAGCCAATTACATCCCGAGTCGCTATGATCTGTGGAACGTCTTCATGCCACATGGGGGTAGGTTGTATTCATAGTCCTAATGTGTAGAGAATATAGTAACTAATGCTTTTGAAGGGAGAAATGACCTTTGGACTTATCACCCTTTTCGTTTTCCTTGATGTTTTTTTTTTCTGGTAACTCTATCTTTACCTTTGGATATTAATTATGTATTACCATGCATTTGCTTTTAAGCAAGGACTTTAATAGTAGTAGAAATCAATATTGAAAAACGGCATGGAAAGTAAAAACCACGATGCTAGAGTGGCTTAAAGAGCAGCCTGAAACCTGAGCCAAAGACTGAGCTTGAGTTATCTGTGACGAGCCTGTCACTAAGTGCTACAGAAGAGTGTGGAGAAGGAGTGCACGTCTTCAGTCACAGCCCTTCTACCCTACCTCTTTCCTCAGTCAAAATAAATCCTTCTACCTCTGAAAGTTGCTGCGATGTACAGAATGATGATATGTAACTTGACTAAAAAGAAGGAAAAACCCAGATAAGCAATTTTCACTTTGCTAATTTTTCTCAGTGAATTAATACAAAAGCTTTTTTGGAGATTGCAATTAAAATTTAGTGTCTGCTTTTGAAATTTATACCTTTTTAAAATGTATGAGTCTGAAAGCATTCCATTTAGATAAGTACCCTTTTCTGCCACTTTTTTTATTTAAAACTCATTTCAGTCTTAAATTTACACTGATTATAATTTGGATTTTTCCTAAACGAGCAAATGTCAATGGGAGTGCTAGAGGTTTTTAGAAAGGACTAGCATGTTTCATGGAGAGCTCCAGTAGAGGAAGAAGAAGCTGATATTAAAACATCAGGCTTAACAGTAAGTTGTCTTCATAGTGTATGACTGCATGGCGATCTTGAGCATGAATAAATGGTGATCTTGTCACATGCATTGTAGTTCAGCAAAGCATTTAAGCACATGATTGAATTTAAAATTGTGACTAATCCCTGTATCACGAAGCAGAGCATTTAACAAAAGCTTAAGTCCTGTAAACTAATTGAAGTATATGTGGATTCCTTCCTAAGCAAGATTTCAAACCTCAAACTCCACCACTCTTAGCTTACTCTGTCTCTGAAAAATGACACGTGTGTGTCCTTGTCTATCACGGTGCAGGAGCCTGCCACTACTTTTATTATTTCTAGGTTTTTTTATGGAGGTTTCTGCCCTTTCAGAAGCAGCTGTTTGTGTGCACTCTTCCTAACCTGTTTCATTTAGCTGAGTTAGTTTAAGTGATTAAAATGAGTTGGGTTAATAGAGACATAATACTGGATTGAAATGAGCCAAGAGCTCTCAGACAGTTTCCCCAAAAGGTCTAAGGGCAATGTTGAGCAGCTGAAAATGGGCCAGCTGGCTCTAACGTAGTCCTTTAGTATAACTAGCCCTGGAGGAGGAGATGTGTGTGGTTATTTATTAATTTTTAATGTATGCATATTGGTAAGTTCTAAGGTAGACCCAGTTAACTATTATAGTTTGTTTGGCTTCCCAAACTGAAGCACGGCGTCTCGGCATAAACACTTTCACAGCACTTTTTGTATGCGTGTGCCATGACCATGATTCTGTGTGGCTCTAATAAATGTGCTAATGTAACAGCAGTGACATGATAAAGTCCTTGTTGGTGTTAATAAATGTTCTGTTCTGTCGTTAAAACAACCCCAAAGTTGTACATAGGCTGCACAGCACAGACAAGGTAGAACTTTTTAAAGTTCTTAATCACTGAAGTGCAAATTCAGGAATAGATGCTTGTGCAGTTTTTTGCTAGATTGAAGTAGATTTTTGTTTAAATACAACTACTCAGCATTTTATAATCATTCCCTTAACTGCCTTCCTTCACTCATCTGTTCAGAGGTATAACGATCTGTAGCCAGCAGACAATAAGCAAATTCTAAACTTCTCTGGATTTAATCTGTGGAAGGACTTTGTTTCACTGTTCTTTTATCTCTTACCTGCAGAGAGTGCATAAAGTGAATGTAGAGCACACAGAGCAGTTGTATTTGTGTTTTAATGAGACCTGTATGCAGCTGCGTTTGGCTGAAATTAGCTGTTCCTTTCTTTAATTAGGGCTATAAAATTAAAGTATATTATACTTGTGTTTTGATAGAAATATATATTTTCTCTCTCTCTCCCTGTGCACCAAGGGACCCTCAGGGCTACAGAGATTAATCATCGAGTTTAATTTAATGCAGTGGGAGAGAGACCTGTGTGGTCAGGCGGGCATTAAAAAGTGCCTTTGATCTGCCTCAGGTGCACTGAGCCCCAGCGAGCCAGCAACAACAGTACCTTTGTGAGATGATCAGAGATGAGAGAGGGAGAAAATGGCCTGTGTGGAAACTCAAGGCCGTCCTTTGTTGTGGTTCTGGCAAAGGAAAGAGCCAAGTGTCAGGAGAAATTCAGAAAACAGAAAGCAGGGTGAAAGTAAGGCTGGATTTCTTTCAAGGGATCGTAACAGGAAACTGTTCAAAATCATCTGCTGTGTCTTTCTTCCCCTCCCCCTTCCTCCTTTTTCGGCGAGGGCAGGGGTGCTAATGTTGGTGTCTATGTGTTGGTACCGAATTTCCATTCTCCAGACCAAGTACTCCATGAGTCACTGAAGCAGCTCTTGCTTTAACACAGCATTTGCTTTAAACTTTTAGAGAAACTGCTCCATGACCCAGTTTTCATTACCTCAAGGACTCTAGAGATCCTGAACAAAAGACTTTGCTAATCGTGCCTTTGATATTTTAGACAGTACAAATGTAGAACCTAATTTTACTCATGGCTATAATGGTTTAATTTGTGGTAGAACTACCATTTTTTGGTGAGGATACGCTTTTGGAATTAACCACCGACAGTTTGGGGTAATCAGACGCACACAAAGCATTTTGTTTGTGTTGAGCTACGTGAATAGCTCATGAAAGAAGCGAAATGCATGTTATAATTAGGTTACTGATCCAAGTCCAGGTCTGAGTTGGTAGTTGCTGAAAGTCACTGCCACCTCAGGGCTCATCCATTATCCATGAGGAAAAAGAAAAGATGGTTTTGTGAATATTTTTGGACAGTTACTCATTTTGCATGATTCTCTGCTGCCTCCTTTGACCTAACTAAAGTCACTGGCAGAATCTGAAGGGCAACTGAGCTGTCCTTTTAACTTGTGAAGGATAGTCCCTCGGTTTCGGGCTGGGATGCCTTTGCTGCAGCTTTGATCTGTCAGTGTGGTGTAGGTTTTCCTTTCAAGTGATGGATACTCAGTGGCTGCCTTTTCTGAGTGGGCTGCTGCATGGCATCGTGCTTTGGAGACAGGATCTCTGAGCTGCAGCACCCACACGGAGTTTTTGGACCTTTTAGGAGACTTTCCTTGTGTAGCCATGGTGACTACACAAAATGTGTGAGTAGTTTTTCACAGTAAAATAGCAAGTTTGAGGCCTTGAAATAGCAGCTTGCATATTATTCCAAATTAGTAGTTTGCATGGGTCTAACAGACATGTCCTAACTTCTGGGAATAAGGTAATTGGTTTCCTTCAAAGCCTATCCTCCTGCCAGTGTCTTATGGGTTTTATGGGATATTGTAAAGGTTTAAAAGCTCCCTTGTTTTCTCCTGAAACCGGAGAGATTTCAGGTACAGATGTCTGTCGTATTTTGTCCCAGCCCTGAGCACAAGCATGCTTGCCCTTTTGCAGATGTGTAAAACCACCAAGAATTGAGTTAACTTGCAGGTGTCAGTTAGCAAACAGCAAAACAGTAATATGACCAAGCAGTGTGACAGGGCACTTGTGCACAGAAATTTCCTAGTTTTCCTTGCAGCAAGTAATCTAGTGGTACTGCTGGTTCTTTCTGGTAGATAAACGTTGCAGTTTCCCATATCCAATGTCAGCATAATTGCTCTTCTTGAGGGCACAAAATTCACATAAACTTTTTTGTTCCTCAAACCAAAGTGTTTCATTAAACCGTAAGGTTTTTGTCAAAGAGACTACAGGTTTGAGCAAATTTATGTGACGCCTGACAGACTGAGACCAGCCTGGGACTGCTTTTTAGTAGCCAGAGATTGTGAAAGGGATTTGAAGTAATTTAAATGGCAAGCAGAAATGAATGTTAGTTCTGGAGTGGGAAGCTGCAAGATTCAGACGCATTCACTCTCAGAGCAGGGATCTTCTTTTGCAGCAGCCCATCTTCTCTTTTTTTGTCTGCAGTATGAGATCCTTGCTAATCTTGTACGTGTACAGGCTATGTGCTATTTATGTGTATTGAATAAAATAGCCCTGTTCATCAAATGGGTATAAACTCACATTTCTGCCTATTTTGTGGTGAATTTGGCTTACTTAGAGATCAGTGGTCTGCTGTGCACTTGTCTCAGAACAGTTGTTCCGTTACGAAAATACTTGTCATTCTTGCTCTAACACCTTTTTGGATTCGCAGCTGAAGGAAGTAGCCATGGCAGCTTCTAACGGGAACATTGCCTGGCCTGATTTCAGCTTACGGAGATAGGGGCGTCCACATTTGCTGGCATTTTGAGTCCCAAATATACAAGGTTTGTGTTCAAAAGTCACTGATATTTTTTTCCGTCTTTGTTTGGTGATGTGGTCTCTGTGCTTCTTCAGCCATTCCTTCTGCTTTTATCAGCTCTCAGTACTCAGACCTCCTCTTGGGGATTGTCAGGGAATCTTTTCAGGTTTAGATGGAGTCTCTTCATTTGCATCTGGTTTTGTTACTTCTGTGACTCTTCATTGGGAACTGACTCACCTGGCTTGGTGCGCAATTCTTTTTTCCCCTGGGTGATAACGTGTATGTGGTTTGAAACTTAATTTAGTCATTTTTTAAACTGGCAAGGCAGTTTAAAAGGCACAAGTCTTTCTTCTTCTATCTTTTCAGATTTACTACCTGATCTAAAAGACAGAGCTTGAGCAGCTACACGAACAGCAAAAGGAGAAGATAATTTTGCTGTCCCAGTGTTTACTATGGATAATTTCAGGAAGACTATCCCATACTCTTTTACCAAGCCCAACTTGTCTTTGCCTGTTTTCTGCTAAAGGAACTTCAGCCCAGTTTGCTTATTCTAAATTTGTTCATTTGATTCCCGTGATGACTGGCAAACACAATAGAGCTTCTTTGCTCCACAATATCCGCCCGAGCTGCCAGCTTTGTTCACACAAATAGAGTGTAAAGCACGTTTCCACCCCGAAAGCATGCACAGTACGTGTCCTTCGCAGTACATCCTGGAGTGGAGACTGCAGAGACGCGCTGGCTCAAAGTGTTCTCATAGCCTGATCTCTGTAATCTCGGTGGGAGCCAGCCCAGCAAGTGGATTCAGTGTATTTTGGCTCCGATATGAGAGTCTCCTCTTCAGAACATGCCACGTTGTTAAAGCAGCAGACTTCTGAGTAATTACTGCACAGGGACTCCTCAGCTGCTTGAAATCATCAGCGATGAAGGGAGAACTTGCAGGGACTAAATAGACTGGTACTTGCTTTGCCGGCTATATTTAATCTGGTGGGGTGGCACTAAGCAGCGCGCTTCTGGAGCGGGAGTTGGAGGGCTGCGTGCACTTCAGCCTCGCACCCTTCGATTGCTGCTGCACATGCATCCCTGACGTGAAACGTGCAGTCTCCGAGGGGACAGGGCCAGAAGCCCAGGGCAACAGGGCCGAGTGCCAACTGGCTGGGACCCAGGCTTTAGCAAAGGCAGCAATTTGTCCTTCTCCTGACCAGGGGAAAGGGGCTGGGTTTGGGAGGATCAGGCGAGCGGGGAGGAGGGGATGGGATGCAGTAGGAAAATAATAAAAACAAAAGCAAAACTTTTGAAGCTAGGGCAGACCGGACAAGTTTTTGAAATCTTTCTGTGAGAGCTTTATGAAACTGATAAACCCCTGCTCTCCTGGGTTTTTTTTTTTTGGTGAATATTCTCTTCTGTGAGGCCTGTTCTGCACATGAGTCACAGAGCTAGCTCAAATGGGAGAAGTAAATTAATATCGCAGGAACCTTTCTCTTGCTCTGTCCTTATTCAGCTTGGTTCTTCTGGCTTATATATTGCACTTGGCAGCAGTCACAGTGCTGACTTCCCAGCTAATGAAGATGTTTTACATTCAGAGAGGCCTGCATGAAATGAAAACCACATTTACTTCACAACTGTAGTTACAGGTTGCCTGTCCTTAGTGTACACAGATTTAGCTGTCTGAGGAAAAGGTCGCAGGGCCTATTTGGGTGCCTTTTCAGCCTGTGGCCATAGAAGAGTTATATATCCATAAAATTGTTGCTGCCTTGTACTTGTCCCTCAAAGAAGCTTTCCACGCCCTTTTTTAATGAGACTGTCTTGTTCCCTGTTCTAGCATCCTTGGTTTGAAAAACAAACAAAACTGTAATATCCCCTTTGCTGGCATTAATTTGCCATTGTATGCTTTGCTTGCTTTGTTTTGTTTTTAAAAGGTGAGAGGTAAAATATTTCTGCTAGCGGGGCATATAAAAGATGGTTGCTTTTCTGACCTCCTTATTATATTAATAAAAGCTAGGAAGACTTCAGTAGTGGTGGGAGATCATGTGCAGGCAGCCTCCAAAACCCAAAGCACTTACTTGCAGAACTAGTAAACCACAAAGCTTAAGATCTTGAAATGTAAATAGGAAGTTGGAGAGTTTACTTTAGAGCCAGCAGTGGTGAGTCTGTATAATGTTTATTTCTGCTTGCCTCCCAGCCTTTCCTAAAGCTTGGCAGAGATGAAAGGGAGGCTTTCTCAGTAAATGAGTTATTAAAAGATTTTGTTGTGAGCAAGATTCCTTTGTTCCTGGCCTGACATAATTCCAGGTATGCCTTGGTGGCTGGGGGAATGGGACGTTCCTATTTAGTGTATGCCTGTAAGAGACATCCCAGTTTTGTACCCCATCACTTTGCTGGTAATCAAACTATTCAGGGGAATGTAGCTGAAAGCAATACTATCTCTATTGTACATGAACCAGATAATGCTTCGTAACATGGCCAGAAAACTGTGCAGTCAAGTCTTTTGTGGACAGATCCTTTGAATTCAAAGACTCAAAAAATAGATGTGGACGGAGCGAATGCTTTGAAAAATACTCTGCTTGGAGGCTATGCGGAGGCTGATATTCTGTGGATGTCTCACTGACGTCAGTGTAAACATTTGCTTTGAAATGTCCAACAGACGCGGTGGTTTCCATCCTGCGGTGACCTGCAGCCTGCCCTGTGTGACACAGCCGTGTGTTGGGGTGTCAGATTTATAACACTGAGCCCTTCTGCAGTGTCCTCTCTTTGGTGGTCTTGGGGCTCTTTGCAGTTATAAAATTTTCCTTCATTGGTGTTCAGGTAGCATAGCATCCCTCCATTGTCGGGGTTAGGATAAAACAACCTAATTTTGATTCATTCTTTATGTAGCATTACTTTCATTTTGTTCATGGAAGTCTAAGAGCAGCCCTCCACTGTAACAATATTTTTGTGTTTCCTTTTCTGTATTCCTCACTGTGATGGTATCTGATTTGACAGATGCAGCACTCTCGTCAGCGCTGCAAACTAACGAGTTCTGATTGCTCTTCTCCAGAGCCAGAAGAATGTATAAGCCTGCAGCCCACAGTTCCTGAGCAAACCCCGAAGCCTTCCTGGAGTGCTCTGTTCTGAGGAGAGCTGGAGAGGGGATTTCTCTTGGATCACAAGCATATTTATGTATAAGAAATCACCTTTGCAGATCCCTTGTTTATCTTGTTTTTGTGAGTTGCCGTGAATTGATTAAACAGCCTGCTTATTCTGTGTGTCTGGATCTCATGGTGAACAAAAAGGGCTCCCTTTTGTGGTCGTTCTTGTACTTAACTGGACCATGAAAGAATAACTAAGATACAAATGAAATGCGATATGAAAGGGCTGTCCTTAATCATCAGTTAGGTTGTCTCTGGGCCCTGAAACAACTAAATAGAATTTTCAAGGGAATACAAAATGCAATAATTGTACGATAAACAACTTAATAGTTTTCTGTTAGTTTAAACATTTTGGAATTAACCATATTTGCAATGAGTGGTGTGGAATTTGGGGTCAAAATCCCAAATTCTCTTTAGTTTTGCTGGTTTGCTATATGATTCTGACCCATTGTTGCCTTTCCTTAGTTTGCCCACATGCAATATGAGCTTGAAACTGGAGCTGCGCAGACAGAGATCTTTCAAATGAAAGGTGCAATATGTAAGTGCTGGGTATTAAGGACTCCATGGTCCAAGCTGATATAGAGGCAATGGTATTTCTAAGTGTCTTTTTATGTTTCTTAACAGCAACAAATTCCCCAGTCAGGCAAAATTCATCAGTATTAGGCCAGTGGGTCTCTTATTAAGGCTTTTTTTCTCCCTTTCCAGGTTTATTCAGCCTCTCATGAATCAGTAGTTCTTCATCTATGTTTCTAAGTTTGCTGCTCCAGCTGTGGGTGGCGGAAGATCTAAGATGGGGCAAGCTTTATTAGGGAGAAACTAAATCTCTTCTCATATAATCATTCTGGAAGCAAAAGGAGGAGAAGCATTAGCTGCTGCTTTTTTCCCTGTGTCAGCTGAGAATCACAGTTTATGCTGAATTCATTGTTTATAACTGTGGGTGAAGGCCTGAGGTTCTCTCTCAGTGTTTACTCTGTCCTTGGGAGTTTGTCTCAGTAAGTAAGGGCTGAATAAACACCAAGTAAGGTTCTCAGGGTTTACTCATTTACTTATTCAAATGTTTAAAATAGTGGGTGATAGCATATCCCATAGAATGTAAATCTGCTTCCAGTAACGCGGGGGTTTTGGAGAAGAAGATTTATTTTACCTGTAAGTATGATATTATTGTTGGTATTGACCTTTGCTAATACAGAAGGAATACTTACCTAGTGGTGAAAAAGGAAAATAAATCTCTAACATGAACTGTATTATGTCATAAATAAATACAAAATACCTTGAGGTACATGGGAAAGGCATCCAGAGTAGATAAAACACCAGAACTCATTTGAAGAGATTCTGATTTTCCTTAATATTTCCCATTGACTGCAGTAAGAATTGCAAGTTTTAAAGAATAATTCTCCCCCATAAATAATAAGGTTAGGAATAATACCGACATGCAAAAACCCCTTGAGTTTCCTGTTTAAATGCCACATCTTAGACTTCTTTCCCACCCTTGCCTTGGATTTCTGTCACATCAGCTACTAAGCTCCAAGTTCTTCAGGACTGTCAAGATCTGATACAGTTGAGGTGACTGGATTGGGGTTACCAAGACTTGCACTGCTTAGCATGCGTATCAGTGATAACTGTGCAAACACTTCTCAAGAGAAGACAAGGATCTTACGATACAATCTCCAGGAAAGGGTATGAGACAGCATAGCTCATATCTTCCTACAGCTGACAATTCTGCTATGAGCTCTCTGGGAAATGGTCTGTGCTAGAAACCTCGTATGGAGACCCGCTGCTCCTGTGCTGGCCCAGCAAGGCCTTGGACTGCACAGGGTTTGGCTGGGAGGCACGGTGGGCTCTTCTTAAGTATCATCTGGAGGTAGAGTTGGTTTTGTATCTGGTGAGTGAGGTGCAGCACCCACCAGTATTTGTGACACAGCTGTTCCATGTGCACAGCTCCTAACATTTCAGGTCAGGATGAGCTCTCACTGGTCCCCTAAAATGAGATACTGCAAGTGGTGTCTGACGTGTGTTTGTTTAGGAACTAGAACTGAAGTTGAAGGGCTGTGAGCTAAAGGAATAACTGAGATGCTTAAAAAACTCCAGTGTTCTTGTGAAAAAATACTGATCTACAAGTCAGCATTACAGTAAATTTCTTTTGTAATGCACAAAGGGAGCTTTTTACTGAGAGACTGCTAACATTCATGGAAATGTGTTTTGTTTGCATTCTCAGGCAGTCACTTTTTAAGACCTGGTCTCTTGTGCTGGTTGGAAGTAAGAACAGAAACTTGCTTGAACCCCAACTCACTGGAGGCTGGGAGGACATTTTTGAGAAGAATTATTGCATGTTTACCCTGTTCCTATGCTCTTCCCTAAGCCATTTGTTTCTGGCTGCTGTTGACAACAGGTTAGCTGCATGGATCTTTGGTTTGACTTTTTTTTTTTAATTTTTGAACATTGAGAAGAGTTAGTTCAAATGGTGATGAGCTTTCAGGAATTTAATTTACCATAGCAGCAAATCATAGTGTTGTACAGTACACATTTAAAATGGCCTGCAGTTAGTTGTCTGTGCTGGAAGATTTATAGACTTCACATAAACTGGCGTTTTGTGACAGTGAGGATCTATCATTGGAAGAGAAGTAAAAATAAATGGGTGGTATAAATTGTTCTAGCTCATTTGAGGCCTTATATCCCCAGTGAACAATTGTTATGGGAGGCACAGGAGTAACTGCTGTGAGTCATGGAGCAGCGTTGCTTTAGAAGGGGACATAAGAGCATTTCAGCAGAGGACACGGGCAGAAGCTATGGTGTAACCAGACAACCTTCCAGTCTATTTATCAAAGCACTTGTAGTTCCCGTTTCAAGGAAGGCGACACAGTAAATATGAGGAGGGGAAATAAGGTTAATCTGTGTATCTGCACCCAGACATTTCACTAAATAAAACAATGCAATAAATCAATGCAGAACTGTTAGTGTTTAAGTGCTTAGCAAAAAGCTTCTGAATCCATTCTTGAATGTGGGGGGTTTTTTTTCAGTTTTGGATCTTGAAAACAATTTAACAGATTAAAGGTCTTCTTTTGCCAGTTTATTTAAGAAACCTTGACCTTTGGGAATACAAAGAAAAGGATGATATGTTGCTGTGTGCCTGTTGTATACTTTACAAAGCCGAAACATAAAATATGCTTAGTGTTAATGGATACTGATAAAAGGCAGAAGTAAATGTATGTGAACATTCAAGCTTGGAACAGTCAAAATTCATTTAGTTTAAAGGTTTTATTTCAAAGCTGAGCATTCTGTCAGGGTCCCTGATAAGACATTGGAAGTCCTTGCATCTCTGATTTAGGCAGATGGAAATGGTGAGCATTGACTGAGTTTGGAATGATTACCCATGAATTCATTCTTATTTAACTTCTTCCAGAGCTGAAACTCTCAAGTTGTCCCAGGCTTAGTTCCAGATTTGCTTCCAGGAATAAACATAGGAGGTTAACCTCACACCCAAGGAATAAAAACCTACAGGAGTGCAAATTTTCTGTTGAGGACACCAATATTGTTTGTTCTGTGTCTGGGGAGAGCAAACCCAGGGACAGTTCTAGAGGTGGACACTGTGCTTAGACTTCTCTCTGCTCCCATTGTGATCTCCTGGAGACTTGTCTCATATGTGGCTCTGAATGACATAACTGTTCATCTGACCCTGCTCTCCAGACCCTCTCCTTGTACTGACACAGAAGCTGTTTGATCCGCTTGCTCCAGCCCCTCTCTGAGGACAGTTCTCAGTTCTTGGGTCCAGTGTCTCAACCATCTGACAGTTCCTCATAAAACCCTTCTTTCTGCAAACAGCATCATTCTTCTATGAAGAAAACAAGTACATCTACCCTTCTAACACCTTTTAGTTTGTGATACCGTTTTAGAAGCTCGTCTGTCGGGTCACAAGCAGCCTCCCCAGCCCATTGGTCTCACGAGTACTTTTCTGCCATTGTGATCTTTTTGTCTGTTGCTGAATTTGAAGGATAGATCTCATTGCTCAGATTTTCTGTTCATTGGTTTCCGTTTTGCCTGAACAGTGTTCACGACTTGCCTCTTCAACAAGAGTCTCAAAATCCAACTTCCAAGATGGCAGAGCTACCTAACCCCAAGCTGCCATTCTCTTCCATCGCATGTAAGGTTTAGTGACCCTGATTCATAGAAATAACTCTGAGCTCTTTTTAGTGCTTCACGGGAGGACTGAATGAATGCAGACATAAGAGTCTGCTGATCACAGTGGGTCAGTAAAGTCATCACTGAAGTGTCAGGAGATCTGCCAGCTCTCTGTGGATCTCATAGAAAAAGTTGAGAGGCTTGTGTCCATTCCAGAACACTGATTTTATATTTTGTTTTTCTCTTCTCTAATTGCTTGTCTCACAAAGTGGCTACAGGTAACGTGGCAGTATGACTGCTTCATGGTCGTGATACAGATACCATTAAGCCATGCTCCTCTTCTAGCTTGTGCTTTTAAGTGGCCAACTTCCAAATGCTTATGTCCTATTACAGCTCCCATCTTTTGCAAACAGCAGGCAAATTTCAGCAAGGCATTAAAACAAGACTTGAAGGACATGTTCAGATGTGGCCTTCTCAGCTTCAGTGGCCTGAGTGCTCTTGGATAAAGATAAGATGAGGTGGCTGAGAGATGCATCCCATCTCCTATCACTTCCTTGTACTTTTTTCCCTTGGTGCATCATCTCCTTTGAAACAGTGGGTCATGGATCGTGTGTTTGTGATATCTCTAATGCTCCTCACAAGTCCTTTATTAGTGCGTAGAGATAGATAATGAGAATACAGGTTGTAAGCTGTCTCTTAGGCTTTTATCGAAAAGTACACGGAGGGACAGGCTCCATATGTAGAGCTAGGAGAAGATTTGTTTGGATGGGATGGAGCTACAAGGTCACTGCTGGTTGCCTTGTGAGAGTTTGATGGCTGAGTATCGTACATCGTTTGGATTTCGGTATCTTTTCTGAACTGGGGCACCCACTCTGTTTTAGTTCTGCCCTTGTGAGGAAAAAATTAATTGGAAAGGTTTAATGCGGCCCTAAATGCAGTGAGCTAAAGTCGACCTTCTTACTGTTGAGTTTCCTTGCCTTGATGAGATAGGCAATACATAGAATAAAATACATACTCACCCTATTTGATTTAATCTGGCGATTTTCTTCTCTCTCTTTCACTGTCTCTCAGTCTCTCATTTTACCAACATATTTTCCTGTCTGAAAAGGAGATTTATAAAAATACATTTTTGGGCAGGGAAGTTATATTTATTAACATTTCACCATTTAAAAATAGATAGTAGTAAGGCAAACAAAATGAAGCGCATTTTGCTCCCCATATAATTTTCATTTTATCCTGGTTTTATATTCTGTTTTTGAATTTGGAGTTTTGAGTGCAAAGAGAAGTCAAAAGCTTACAGTACGAGAGGTAGGTACTGTATTTTCTCTTCAGGAATTTCATAATGTTAAAAATACTGTTCTTTTTCAAACAAATCTCAGTTGCCCAGCTTTGCTGATTAATATTTGAAGGCTGATATCATTGCAAGCTTCTTTCATAAGATGAGTATTGAGAAAAAAAAAGACAATTTTTAAATCCTTTTGTACGATCAAGTAATATGAGCATGGGCAGCTGAAGAAATTAACTGTATAATCCATAGTGTGTATTTGCACCGTGTCAGCAACTCTGCAGCAGCACTCCTGGCCCTGGTTTCCTGAGGAATGTGCGAGGTCCCTGGGATCTGTCACGGGATACACCACAGGAAGATGATGAGTGGAGGTGGTTTTGCTGGGCAACTGACCTCCACGTTTTGCCAATAATAATTTATTCCTGTGGCTGTACCCTAAGACATACCAGTATGGTACATACCATTGGCTGAAAACTGATGCAGTGTATTGAAACGAAGCAGCAGCATGAAATACCCACAGTTAGCTCAGGTGAAGAGGCTGGTCCTGGCTGCTAGCTAAAAATGGGCTGCCTTGCAGACGGGTCTGTTGTTCTGCTAAGGGATACAGTGAGTGATTTAAGCCCCACAGCATCCATTGTCTGAAGGTTTTCTCAGAAATGCAGCTTCAGACTGGCTTCTGGTGGCAGACCTCCAGAAAAGCTGCTTATACAAGTGCAGCCTGTGACCTCTTGCATTCCCTGCTCTTGGCAAGAACCTGCGCTATTGCATTTTAAAAGGTAAAATAAAATACATCTGAGTAAAACAGGGGGGTTTTTTGCTGATTTTGTTGTTGTTGTCAGTTTTAAGCAACATTTTAATTGATGTCTTTAACGGTTTTAAGAACCAGGATCCTCTGGTAGAAGAGGGAAACCCTCAAATCCTGCCTTCTAGTTTCTGCTGGTGGATTAATTTCAGAGCACTAAACGTTTGACTATGTGGTCATCCCCCGTGAGTGAGGAGCATGTCTAGTAAAGTAATCTTCCCTCTTACTCTTTCTCTTCTTCTCCCTCTTCTAAAAAGCTAGGGCCAAAATACTTCCTAAGGGTAGGTGCCCAAGTCCACATTTGGACACCTGAACAGCTGGCTTCATGCTCTGAGTTCCTGAGCCAGAAATCAATGGGAAATTGAGGTCTTGTGTTTTTTTTTTTTTAAATCAGAGTACTTATTTGAGTACTTATTTAAGTGTTTAAATAGAAGTGTTAGCACAGATCTTCAGAGAGTATAAATCAACGGATCTCCATGGAAGCTGGTGGCAAGTATGCTTGTTTGTACAAGTTGAGGCTTTGGCTCCCAAGGCTGGAAGCACTGGTCCAGATAAATGTCTCTTTATAGCCATAGATATAAATTTAAGTACAAGTTGAATAACTAATATTATTGTGATTCAACATATTCTTTCATTAAAAATCGTAAGATCTAAAAATTTTTCAATACCTTTCCTTATTTAGCCTTGAATAGAAATCTCACAGTGGAAATGTTTAATAATCTCAGTGAAGTTTTCCTCTAATTAATTCTTGTTAGATACAAAGCCAGGTTGTGCAGTATATAGTCCCGTCACATAACTCACCTGAAGTATTTTCAGAGATGAGGCAATCACTTTGCCCTGGGAGTGTGGTTTCTTTACTGGGCATTAATCACATACCTTGTTTGGTCTGTAGTTTGCAGACCAGTTAATGTTTTATGTAGTAATTTTAGCAAATTAGAAATAGTTATGCATGCGTGTCGTTGACATTTTGCTGCCCTTCTCATAAGGTTTATTACTTTGAATAAGAGGTAACAGTAGTCCCTAAGAATTCATCTGTTTCTCCTGGTTTTAGGTTGTACTGGAAGTTTTGTCTGGAAAATAACTAAAGCAGGGATTGAGTACAAGCTCCAAATCATTATCAGAATTTCAGATCCCAGTCTGCATTTTGATACATACTCTCTGTATGTATTTTTAATACTGGTAATTTTTACTTAAGGGTGTTGCTGTGGTTGGGATTGGTTTAATTTTTGTCATACGAATTTCTGATACTACCATGTGCAGAATAAGCAGCAAAATCAAAAAGGTATTTGTTTTAAGGTTGTCATACATGTCTTTAGTGGGTCTGCTGCCCATGGAGCCTTGCTGAGCTGCTGGACTGAAATGTGCTGGACCTGTGTCCTTTAATGTTATCATGGTGTGTAAATGAGCAATATTACTGTCTTCTCCATTGGCCTCTCAGGTTTTTTTCTGGGCATAAACTCTCCTCTGAGCCCCCTCAGGCCGATTGCCGCAGGCCCTGCAGGCTGACAAGGCCCACAGGCCTCTGCTGGAGCCCAATTCCTGCTAGCAGTCTCCCTGACACCTCCCTCCCGTGAGAGTGAAGGCAGACAGGGGACTCAGGTGACATAAAACCATGACTTTACTACAGCCAACACAAAAGAAATAACATGGGCAAAAAATAACACTGTTTCAACTTGCCTGCTGCAGACCACTCTCTGGCCATAAGTTTATGCTCTGGGCAGTGCCCAGAACCCTATGATTCTGTTGCATGGTTTTTCGCACTTCAAATGATACCTGCTTTTCTGTCTCTCAACCTTGCCTGGCTCCACAGTCAGAAATCTTATCTTGCAGTATCTTATACTGCAATAATATCGCCTGATGTCTTTGAATATTTTGGTTGTTGTTGCACAGCTTTGATAGATGTAGTTGGGTGATTTTGTTTTGCTTTTATTCATTCTGTTACCATTCTCCCAACTAAACAGAAATCTCTACGTTTTAGTAACTTTCCAGGTCTCTGGGTTTGGTAAACCTGTGACATAGCCTTGGCACCAAATGATGGAGTTCATGTTCAGCAAGGTATTTTTGAAAGTGATTTCATCACTTAAGCCAAAAGTTTTCAACTTCATGTAAACAGATATCAAAATCATCCTTGAGTGGATGCGTTCAGGCAGAATCCTGAAGGCCATGTATCTGTGTTGCTGTTGCTCAAGTATCTTCCATGCTTCCAGTGGGAAAAATTCAGCTCTGTGCAAAAATTTTTGTGGTCTCCTCTTAATATCATTGCACAGCAACTGTGTCACTGTGGATGGCCCGTGAGATGCCAACCTGTCACATCGAAGAGAGCTGCATCACTTGCCACTGCAAGCTATGCAGCCACATAGCAAACCAATGACGGCCAGGGGACATACATAAGCTTAAAATATAATCAAATCAATTACTGGTGGTATGTGACTTAAAGGAATTGGAATATTAATAAATTTTAATTTACTTTGTGTTCTGAAGTACACTTCTTGGGTGCCAAGACCTTATTTTCTTAAATATATTTTACATCAGGCTAAAGCTTGAATGCTGTTTTGTGTTTAGTGTGTAATTACTGCTAATAATAAATATCTTTTGAGAAGTTGACTGTGCTCACCATAGGCTTAGTCTAGAGAATTGCCTCCAGAGTTATCGGGAAGTTAGTTTAAAACCCATTTAGTGCTTGTGAAAGAATGCCAGGATGGCAATTTTAGGGTAGGCATCAGTTCACTGCAAATACAATTGCATGCCTCAACTCCACTCCGTTAACACGTGCCACCAGAAAGTGTTGTTATTAAATCACGTGTTCAGTAGCTATTACTATGACCTGGGTTTGAACCAGAAACCTAGAAATGAAACATTCTTGGGTTTCCCTTTGAATTCTCTCCTTTTTTTTTTTAATGAATCTCTTTCATTCCTTGTCAGAGTTGTGGTCGAATAGCTATATAAGACCCATCTGTCAGCAGAAGCTAAATGATACAGCTTTTAAATACAGGATTTTATGCATCAGTGTAAAACCCCTGAATTGAATGAATGTCAGCATTCTCAATCCACAGTCAGTCAAAAAGTTTGAAAGTTAAAAGTCAGCAGAGAAGTTAATGAAAGTATTTGACTTGTCGATGATCAAAGTCCAGAACTGTAAAGAGCATTTATTAGTTGGTGACTGATACAGTGCTTTTCCTTGTTTCGTTCCCTACTTTCCATTAGTGTCTTAGATCTTTTTTCATACCTGCCTTGGCCTAACAAAAGCAGCTGTTATTCTGAATTTCTGGCTATAGAAGCTGGTAAGTGAGGTGATTTTTGAAGACATTTTCTAACCTAGCTTCTAAAACATTGTGACAGTAAATGAAGGCTTAATTTTGCTTTCGTGTAGGTGAGTATAAGTCAAGAACAGTTCTGAAATTTGATTTTCTGTCTGTATGGCATACTGCAAGTAAATAGAGAATCTATAGTGATTCTAGAATACTGCCAGGTATCAGAGGGCCAATATTAGGAAGCAGAAATGAAAATGGAAGAAGATGGATGTGTAGTAGTATACCCTGTTAATATTAAGGTTTTTTTCTCAAGTAGTAGTCAAATTCCCTGAGAGTGCTGCTGTAAGGAATTCGTGTAGGCCTTCACCAGCAGCAGATGGTGTCAACTAAGGAAGAAAATTCTGCAGAAACTCCTGCTTCCATAAAACTGCACTCACCAGTGTGGCCTGTTTTATTTTATCTTGTCTCTGATTACCGTAACAGTTACATAAAACTGAGAAGGAAACGCAAGCATGTGCCTGATCATTATGGCTTGTCTAGCAAAACAAAGCGAAGTAACATGCATTTCACACTGCGACTTGCTCATTTTATGGGATGGCTGCGTGCCTCAGTGGTTCTTGTCTGCGAGGTCTGTGTTCTGTCCCACTCCTTGGACTAAATGACAGTCCTGAAAGCTGAAGTTAGCCTGGATTAGAGGCAGTGACTCCTTTGATTCACTTAGGTGAGCTGTAAGTTAGCCTGGAAGTGGTGAGGAGGGCTGTTTTCCACAGAGACTTTTACAATAGAGGTGGATTTTTCTTGCTTGTTTTTGTTTTAGAGAGAGAGGCAAATGGGAAGGGCTAAACTAAATTAAATACATTACCGATCGCTTATTAGTGGCATTTAAGCAGGTCCTTTTGTACTTCAGCTTAGTTCTATATAGCTTTATATATTTTTAAATACTTCTTTTGTTTCTGTGGGGGCCAGATGTGCTGCTGATACCTTCTGATCTTGGATAGTTTGACATTGATTTTCCTAGCACACGCCAGGGTTGAAATCTGGTCTGTAACTCATCCAAATGATCTATTCATAACAAAAAGTGCCTTCTGGCAGTTGCACCACAGCTGAATATTGTTAAACTGAATTCATCATTTCATTTGTTTCTGATTGCTCTATAATGTTTACATATCTTACATATTAGTATGATCTTTTATAAAGCACACACTGAGGTTAAATCCTCCCAGACAGAACTTTTTTTCTCCTTTTTCTCCTTCTCAGAAGGTGTTGAACTCTTTTTCCCTTCAGATGAGCAGGAATCTTGGAGCTGCTTGATGCTCATCTCATCTCATCTGAAACGAAGGGCTGAGCCAGTAGGAATGTGTGTGTTGGGGAGACATGTAAAGGTGACATTTCTCTTCACAAAAGAATTCCTCCCTGTCTAAAGACATAATACTGGTGAGGCGGAATTGCTTGTCCGAGTATAATGCTACCGTAAGGAAGCATCATCACGGATGAGGGCAGTAGTCCCCATTCAACTGAAATATTTACAGATGCTGCTTATGACTCAAAGCGTGAACAGGTTCAGATTCTTCTCATTACCTGTCTTCAAATT
>NW_010159203.1:50536-66286 GCF_000695765.1 Mesitornis unicolor
ATTGCTGTGCAGAGATTGTTCTGACAGCTTGTAGAGGATATCCTCTCTGTGTTTCAGTTTCGCTACATGTGAAAAATAATAAATGTTAATATGCCTCACAACAGGAATGTGTCACAGGGTGAATTGAAGTGAAATAGAAGGCAGAAAATCTGAGGCTTCCTTTGAATTAGTATTTTAACTTTCAGAGAAGGATGACATCTCTTATTTGCTTTAAAAATAAAAATCAATTGCCCATAAATCTAAAACAGATGTTGTTTTTCTACTAAAAGATTAAGAATTTTCTTAAGCTCATTAAAGGAAAAAAAATAATGACACCACATTGATCCTCCTATAGCACCATAAAAATGTCTGAAGGCCAGAGCGAGCTATGAAAGGGACATGCTATTGGAGCAACAAAAAGAGCTCCGAGTCCGACAAATTGTGCTTCTCTTCTAGGTTCTGCGACAAACTTGCACTGTTTCACCAACCGTATGCTTACGTCTACTCGTGTTTTAGTGGGATTGGGTGGTATGTATCCTCAGACAGAATTTGGCCTTTTTATTATGAAAACACAAATGCCAGCTGCGGCATGGCTTGAAAAACTTAAGCATCGTCCAAATATTTCAAGGAGGGGAAATGGAAACCATTTGCTATTTCTTATGTGTATATCTATGGAAGAAGGTTCACCCTGATGCTTCTCAAAGATTGTGTCTGTTCAGGGGAGCATGTACTGTCCCAATTTTTTCACTTTCCATGTGCATCAAAACCCCCAGTCTGCAACATGTGAATTAAACTCTTGAAGTGGAAGGAGGAAGTAGGAAATGTGGTGATGCCGTATGCAGTATCGGTAAAGCTCAGCATGATAGGCAGTGTTCTTTATTCCAGTTAAAAGTTCTCACAGCAGAAAAAAAGCGATAACCTGGTACCCCACTGGCTGTGCTCATCGGTGTGGCGATACGCAGCTCCCTCGTTTGCTCTGTTTATGTGTTGAAAGGTTGCTGGAATGTGTACAGATGGTACTTTGGTAGTAACTTGATAGGAAAGTCTCGGTGTAATTTGAAGAGAGCCAGCATGGAAATATCCTGTCCTGGCAAATTCCTGGGGGTGTCTGAAATACTAGGCCAGAAGTACTGGCTCCAGGGGGAGTTTGGTCTTTTGATCAATTTAAGCCTTTAGTGGGACATATAGGACAATTCTGGACTAATGGCAGAAGAAAGTTTGGGGGTTTTTAATGTTTTTTATCAAACTTTGAGATGAGACTTTGAAAACCCAGGTCCCGTCTGCCCTAGGCGTTCTTTCCCACCTGTTAGGGACTGATGTTGTGTCCAGCGCTGCAGGATGGGAATGAGAAGGGACGCGTGGGTTCTCAGCGCACTTCCATCGCTGGTTTGGACCAGATACTAACTGGGAATTGTTGACCTTTTGCTGTGTTCTCAGTCAGGTCAGTGATGTAGAATTGGTCTAAAAATCGAGTTATTTTAGGATTTGTTTTCTGTTGCACTTCATTTTTTTTAATTGAAATTGTAAAAGAAGGCTTGCCCCATAGAGGTGTTGAAAACTCAAGCTGTATTAATTTGTAGTTTTAAGAGAAAACAAAACAAAACCAAATGTCTTTGCAGTGTTTTTGACGTAGCTTCGTCCACTTGGAGTCATAAATGCCTTTTTAAATTCAGTGCAGCTATTCTTGCTCTTTAATGGGTTCAGTCAGCCAAAATCCTACGCAGACACACAGACACATGTGCACGCATACATCTTTAGTGAAAGTAAGTCAGCACGTTAGAGCTGATAGTGGAGAACTGAGCAAGATTCTTGTATTTGTTAGATGCGTTCCTAAGAGAAAGCAGGATTGCTTAACACTGTAGTGATGTATTTTGAGAAACCAGTTTTTGTTGGTTTGTTTTCCTACTTCTTGACAAGAATCAGCTGTATTGTAAGTTTATGGCTTGAGCAGAATATTGTTTGTACAGAAACCTCCCCGCTGGTGTATGTACTAAACATGTGTGCTGCACAAATGCCAGTAAACTGCATCTTGGAGCATATTCCCTAGTTGCTGGCAAAAACTGTCTTTAAAGTTTGGCCTGTTTAAATATAGGGAAAATGTGCATCAAGTTTAACAGGAACAGGCCTGAATTTTTAATTACTCCTCCTTAAAACTACTTTGATGTGAAGTCCAAGCCTTATTGAAATCAATAGCAAACCTTAAGCATCCTTCAATGGGGCTAGAATTTTCCTAATGGAGAGCAAGGTCTAAATACAAAAACCCATAGTCTCATTGATAAGACCTCTCTTTTTTGCTGTTCCAGCATTGCAAGCATACAGACTTATTTTGTTAGGGAGTTCTCTTGTTTCCTCTTCTCGGAGTCCTGGAAGAGAAAACACGAATCATGGTCCAAAGAGAAGACAGGTAGTCTGCAAGAATTATACGTTCAACTAGTGCAGAGTACATAACCGCTCTGTGTAGCAAGTGCTAGGACCCAAGTTCCACTGCCCCATTCCACATCTGTGCTGTGCCTTACTAGACTCTCTCCTTGCTAGTATCCTTCCTTAGGCTTGCTTTCTGAACCAGAAAGGAAGTCTAGAAAGTCTATCAATGCATATTGAAAGTGGAACAGCTTTATAAGAGGAAGGAAAATGCCCTCCACCCTTATAAACTGGTAATTTGCATCTTCTGAAGCAGAGAAAGGAAATGTACCAGTGTCTCCCACATCCTGAGTGGTCTAACCACTAAGATATTGCATAGGAGAGGATAACACTGTATATATGGGTGATATATTTGTGCACAAGCAGTAGAATACAGTCCTGTTCGGTTTCTGGAAGGTAGAGCTTAGGGAGGAGTGGTTTCTGTAAAGCTAAGCCTAAGTAAGGGGCAGAATCTAATGTTTACCCAGGCAAGTGTTTCCTCTTGGCTAACACAAACAAATCCCCTTTGCCCAGCCCAGGTTTGCAGCTTCCACCCAAAGCACCTAACTGAGACCACTGGAGTTGGGGTCCCACAGCAAGCCTTGGGAGCTGATGGCATTATCTTACTTTCTGCATGGCCAGACCCAGCTGGTCTGTAAATGGGAGTGAATGGGGGCAGTTGTGCAATCAGTAGCTGCAGCTGTGTCATGTCATCTAAAAATGATGCGAATGGGGGACATATTTCTCCACATTCTCCTCAGAGTAAATCTCTACTGATACATCTCCACTCATGTTGGTAACTCCAGTGGAGGAGCAGGTACCATTTCAGTATTGGACTCTGATAGCTGCCAAACATTAGTTGTAAAGTGCTTACTTTGACAGGTAATTGAATTTACTAGAGCTTTCTCTTGCCTTTCCAGGTCAGTGAAGCACCCATTTTTGTGCCTGGTATTTGGGGACCTTATTTCTCTGCGATGGTACCTGGATTGTGGTTGAATGAAGGAGGTCAAAGTGCTACAGGGAAGCTGGTGAGTGTTTGGAGACACAACAGACTCCAAGATGGGAGGTTTGCCATTACTGCTGTCATTCAGGATAGCTTCACTGCCAGTTCAGGCTGAGCTCTGCCTGAAACACCTCTGTAAGATCACAGGAGATGCCATGGTGCTGAACACAATAAACGGTTGGTTGTTGTGTCTTTTACAAACTGTTCATTTGCATGCTGATAGGGGATTATATCTGGGGCAGAGCACGAAGGGTATGACTTCCTTTTACAATGGTGGTGATGGTCATTGTTACTGTTCTGTAGGTAAATAGGCACTCATTCTTTATCAGGAAGCTGAGAAAGACTTTGAGATAAAGAAAATGATACATATTGTGTTATATCGAACAATTGTGCTCTTTGATGGGCATAAGTGAAAGATGGACAGAATAGTAATATGTTAACATGTTGTCCTGTCTAGTTAGATACTGTCCATATTGTTACCGTAGTTCTTTCCTCGAATGCAGAGTCCAGCTATATTAGTTTAGTTTAATTTATCAATAAAAATTAAAACCAGACTGGATTATCTAAAAAAGAATTTTCTTAGTTACAGGGAGGCAGTCAGAACTAAAACTCCGATGTCAAATTTAAAGAAAGGCTAGGTGTGTAAAACAGTCTTTAGGCTAGAGTCCAAAAGTGACAGCAAGACCTTAGTGGCTGCCTAAACCCGGGAGCTCCTAAAGCTCCCTGTGTGCCTCTGTGCTTAGTGTGCTGAAATACTGACTGCCCTCAGGGGTGAGATGCCAAGATCCTCTTGAGAAACAACAGGAGAGGTCCTGTGGGCGTCCTCTGTAAGCTCACTAGAAACACAGGTGGGTTGGGTCTTTCCCAAATTGCAGTCGTAATTGCTGTCTTACTCAGACCCAGCACCACCCACCTTTTTAAAAGCCTTGTGATCAGGGTACATGTCCAGGAAGTAGGAGATTGGGGCATCTCTGCATTTATGCATTCCATATGAAGTAGTCACTGAATGAGAAACAGAAATAATCCTGCATTGGGAAGCCCAGACACACCCGAAGGGCTGAGCTATGGATTGGTGTTCCCTGTGCGTGGTCCTTGCCCACGTGAATCCAGCATTCCTCTCCACAGTGTCACAGCTTCACTGGGAGAGGCATCTCTTCCTCTCCTGCAGCCTCCGCTTCCCATCGCATCTCCAACCCATCGTTATCCTCGTGGCTCTCACAGCAGGTGGGATGTGCGTGCATTTTTCAGGTCAAGACGGGACTAGAACCAAAGTGTCCCATTTTATTGGTAGCTGCAACAACCAGCAGTCAAATTAAATTACTGCTCGTATACCACCACTTTAAAGGGAAAATGGCAAATCCTGTGCATTTCTTTGTAAGAACATTTCTGAGAGGAGAAGTGTCTATACACTTAATCCAAAGCAGGTCAAGACACTTAACTAAGCTCTAGAGGGGATAGAGCAAGTCAGTGTTTTTTCTTGGCTGGCTCAGGGTGGTTCCACACTTAAAATGTACCATGAGAGTTAGGGCATTTCAGAAAGATAATTTTATAAATCCTTTCCATTCTGGTACCAGAGGACAAGACGTTACTGAGTCATTAAAGAAATTGCTGGGGAAAAAAATGTGTGGTCTTGTTAGGACCCATAGCAGAAGTCAGCTCTAAGTACTGTTAGGTATCCTGAGGAAGCTGTCTTATTAAAACATTCTTAGAATATCTCATGTGGTTTTCTTGAGGTTGTATGTACAGAAATCACATGGGGAGCCATAGGAGGAAGCAGTGTACATTCACAGTAGTGTGGAAGATAGGTTGCATTCATTATCTTTGTCATTTTAAAGCCGTAGTCTTTGTGAGATCTTGCTTTCTCATACTTCAGGCTTTCTGAAAACAAACAAAAAATAAAATGGGCATGTTTTGGGATTCTTTTCATTGCTTGATTTGTGCCCAAAGGTGAATTATTTTAATGAAATTTGAACAGTCTGTTGAACTTCTTGAAAGTAAAACAGATACACTTCCCTTTAAAAGTCAACCTCTAATTAATTTTTTATTGATACAGCTGGGAAAAAAGTCTGTTGGATTTTTAAACTTGGTGCAGACAGTCCAAGTGAATAATTAAGAACTCCGCTTGTTTTGAAAAAGCTTGTTAGCTTGTCTATGAGGTGGGCTTTTGCACTGGATTTTCAAAATTTATAGGAAGAAAGATGTTGCACAACAGAGACACAGGATGGCACGGCATCATTGCAAACGGTAAAATAAAGAATAGCAGAGAAGGTTTTCTACATGGAGCTCTGATGGGGCCACGTCTTGAATTAAAAGCATTGAAATATCTGTCTTCATAACTTCACAGAATCACAGAATCCCAGACCGTCAGGGATTGGAAGGGACCTCCAAAGCTCATCCAGTCCAATCCCCCTGCCGGAGCAGGAACACCCAGATGAGGTTACACAGGAAGGCGTCCAGGCGGGTTTTGAATGTCTGCAGAGAAGGAGACTCCACAACCTCTCTGGGCAGCCTGGTCCAGTGCTCTGTCACCCTCACTGAGAAGAAGTTTCTTCTCAAATTTCAGTGGAACCTCCTGTGTTCCAGCTTGTGTCCGTTACCCCTTGTCCTATCATTGTTTGTCACCGAGAAGAGCCTGGCTCCATCCTCGTGACATTTTTGTGTAAAGTGTTTTCATAGCGCACATGTATATGATATTTATTCATAGATTTATTTCTGAATTTATGAGCTGCTCCTAAGTTTTAGAGATTCTGCAAGACTGCAGAATTCAGGTCTGAGCTTTGTTTCCAATGCACGCACAGGGCTGAGTTTTGGTTTTTGCTGTTATAGCAATACATGCTATGTTCAGATGTGTGTGCTTCATTGCTTCCCTACATTGGTTAAGGACTACACTCATGCTGTTAAAAGTTAAATCTCTGATGTGGATTGCTGCCAATAGGTATTGCCAAATACACTCGGTGCTCTTGAGTAGCTCTAGTTCTGCCTCCTTAGCTTTTACTGTCACCTCTGATGGGATGATATTGAGAGGCCACAAAACCTGCTGAATTATTGTCTTAAAAGCCTGTGTTGTTGTACCTGATACTTTGTTTTGTGAATAATGGTGGCCACGGGGAAGTGAAAGGACGAGCAGATTTATAAATTTAGTCTGGACAGAACCTATATTGATCCTTTTATATAGCAATAATTGCTTGTCAGGGTATACATTTTGTTTCCTGCAGTGAACAAATGGAGCATCTATCAGGATGACAACACACCGTGTGTTTTATTATAACAGTGCGATACAGGAAGGTGTAGGGTCTTGGGCCACGAAGATGCTCCTGGTAGAATTCCAATGAGAGAATGGAGAGACAGGGGATGTGCTCTCAGGTACTGCTGGACAGGAGAGAAGTCACCCTTGCAGTTTGCTCTTTGGACTGAGGAGCTGCCTGCTTAGCATTTTGCCTATTTTTGGTACAGCACTGGTTGTTTTTTCTTACTGTTTTTAAGCCAAATCCTGAATCCACTAATGTCAGTGGGAGTTTTGCCATTGGCTTCACTAGGACTAGGACTTTACACCTCATGAGTAATTTAGAAGCTTTCTTGTCTTTTTTAAAGTTATGACACCGCATTACCCCTTTCTGAGACCAAATTTTTAAGATATAATTGTTCTAAAAATGTTGCTTTCCTCTTTTTCAGATAGACCATGTGGTCCGAGGCCATGTCGCCTTCCCAGAACTACAGTCAAAGGCTGCAGCCAGGTCACTCTTCTTACTCCTCTATCACGCCTTACAAATTGATGGCACACTGTATTCCTTATTCTGAAACAGGGGAATTAACAGTCTGAGAGTGGGTTGGAAGTATTTACAAAGGCTTGCCAGATGATTGCTCAAAGATGAAAGCTTTAAACTCCCCTCAGATACCTTTGGCATATCTAAGTGGTGATATTAGCTTTCTGCTTTTCAGTGGTTTTTTTAATCTGGCCCAGGGTATTTCTTGATACCGTAGCATCAGCCCTGTTTAGCAGACCTGTATGCTTTGAGCTAATTGTATGTCTCAGTTTGAAGATGACACTATTAAGCTCCAAGCATGAGATAGAGCTTAATTAGGAATATATTACTCAATATTTTTGGAACAGTCACCTACAGGACGGTATAGGCACTGTATGAAAAACTTCTGCATGGCAGCACAAATAGAACAGAGAATTCCAGGATGAATTTTTAGACCAAACGTAAAATGTAGGAGTGAATTGGAGGTAACTGCAGGATTCCTGTGCAGGAGGCTGTGTGCGATGTGGAATTTTAGTTTGGTCTGCTTTAGAAGTGAATGAAGCCAGCCCAGACGCTTCTGTCAGATCTGGACTCTCTCAAGCTCCTTTGGCTTGGATTCCTTTTAGGATAGTTCACATCACTCCCAGAGAGATCTTAGCTGAACAGTTAGGCACACTGGTTGAAAAATTGATTCTCTTTTAATTTCTTTTTCCTCCTTGGATTAAAGGAAAAAACCAGCAAACTTGGCATCTATCTTTAGTTTCTCACTCTGGTCTAAAAGGCAAGGCTCAGTCCTGATAGATGTACTAAAGGCATGCGGTTATACAGTTATTTTCAGTTCTCCCTGGGGAATAAAGCTACCTGGTGTCTCTGGATGACCCTTCCATGCTTTGTTGTACCCAGTGCTGTACTTGTTTGTTAACTAGTCCAAGATTCCCAGAAATGCACTGGACTTCATTCAACAAGAAACAGATTCAGGCTTCCTAGAATTCTTTTTGTTGTTCTTTAAAAAAGGAAATCGGGAAATAAATGCATCTGTGTATGTTTAGAATAAGGATTGATCTGGGTTTTCTTCTAAAATGTTGGCTTCCAGGCCATTTTTCCGGTGCCCCCATATGAAGCACAAGCTTAAGACAAACAATTGGTTTAGTCTGTAGTGCCAGGATAAACCATTTATTTTTGAGCTGAAAAAATGAGTATACACCAGCCTGCTTGTCTGCACTAGGTCTGATACTGAGCGAACTGATCACAATTCATTTCACAGTGCAAAAAGCTTGGACTGTGATGTGAATAGGACACTAAATACAGAATATTGGGAATAGAACTCCACATTATCCGGGTGTATGGTGTCATAATTTTGGATTTGACTCTTCTGCATTTAGTAAAACTGTAGAGGATAGCATTGCTAAAAAATGGTGGTAGTATTTTATAAAAAGGATGAGAGTTTTTTACAAAATTAAGTTGCTCTATGGTATTTTTATCATGCTTTCCAGATATTACTCTGCTAATGAAATGTTAGGATAGCTAAAGATTTAGTAAACAAGTCTATTTGAATTTTCCCTATCCTCTTTCTCCTTATCCGTCTCAAATATTAATTAAAGAATTTAATTTGAACAAGCAAAAATCAGGAACCTTGCAATTTGAACGGATTTTTACTCCTGATTTTTTCATTTCCTTCACCACATGGAGCACAAGCTTCAAGCCTTAGCACAAGGACTTGCAGCAGTAGCTGTACAAGTGCGACACATTTTTTTAGTAAGCAATGTTGGCCCAAACTTTGGATTATGCATTTATTTACATTAAGTCATACACTTAATAAGAACATAGTGTCTTGTTTTGGGGGATTGCTGGTGATGATGATAAATTATTTGCCTGGGAATCTCAGGAGAATATTTCAGAGAATCTGGTTTATTATGTTTAGTGTGGGTGTAGGAGTTTATATCTGTTCAGCCACTGCAAGTGGTCACTGAAAGAAAACAAATGAGAATTCCAAATTTACATGTGCAGTTGCACATTACCGTTACTTCCTGTGCTTGGAGCAACACTGTGAAGAGTTAGGCTGGTTTTGTAGTGACAAGAAGCACGTGCATGTCTGGATCATTAAAACACACCATCAGAGCTCACAAATCTGTGCCTCTCACTTGTGGCTGCCCATCACCTACTCTGCCTTCCTGAGTCTCTTTCCTTTCTGCCAGGCTCCCAACGCTGCTCACAGGTAGGTCCAGCAGTGCCAAACTGCTTGCTGAGCAGCTGATCTCAGAAGCTTGGCTGTGCAGACTTCTGTTCCTTTGCCTGTACCAGGAGCAGGGGTTTGCAAGCTGCATTTGTCACTGTTTCAGTCATTTGTGGTAACTTGTCCAGGCACAAGTGGCTTAGGCAAACTTGCCAGAGACCAGCTCCTGCTGACCACTTGTGCTGAAGACTGCTCTTGTGCAACCCTCCCAGTACTATTCCTACATTCTCTTTTCCCTTCTTTTACTGGAAGTGGAGAGGCTTGAATTTCATGAGGATTTTCTGGACAGCTGTAAATTTAGCATTTGGTCTAACTAATTGGCATACTCTGTAAGCAACAAACGTTGGGGTTTTTCATGCAGTTCAGTGAGCTGCAGAAAGTGCTGTGTGTGTAGCACTTTTGGTCTTCAGTCTGTGTATTGTGTAGGTCTGACATGTAGCCATCACTGATACAGTAAATCCTGTATAGGTAGGCCCGAGTAGGAAATTTAAAAAAGAAATAATACAATCATTTATGCTTTGAGGTTTAAATATTAATGTTTCCTAGAATGACAGCTTCTAATCTTCTGGAGGAAAAAAGTGACCAGCTGTTTGACAGCAGAGATTTATATACCCTTTGGGGCTTTGTGAAATGCTGCATTTTAGGACAGAATCTCCCTTCTTTCACTTCTCAATGTCATCTCCCCATCTAAAGAGAAGGGTTCTGAGAAAAAAGTGGTGAAACGACGCATTATCTGTCAGCAATAATGGGATTTTCCAAGCAGAACATAATGATGATATTTGGCAGTTCTCTGTACCTCTAGATGTTTTAGAGCCTTTTTAATTTCTTTTTTTTTTTTAGACTGAGAAATTTAAAATTTTTAGATTTTTTCCTGAAAGATGCCTGCTGGCATCTTCCAGAATTCCTGAACAGATGAAGTACCTCTTGTTGCTCTCTGAAGTTATGTCCCTAATATGAACATAACCCTGGGCAAACTTGCATTGCTTTCTTATGCTCCACTTTCAACTGAGTTCCTTTTTAGTAGCAATAGCTTGTGCTCAGCTGTGCAAGTCCAATCAAGCTGCTACTGATACCTTCTTATAGAGCTGAATAGAAAAAGCTCCAGAGAGCTGCTGGTATAATGCTATGTATAACACAAACATGGTAGAAACTGGAACTGGCATGTGTTCGAAGGGTTTTGCCAGTCGCTGAGTCCAAATGTAGTGCCTTGAAATCCATATCAATATGGGGGGGGGGAAGTAAAAGGTGTGAAAAAAAGTGTAATTCCAAGGTTATGTGGGTCTTAAGCATGGCTGGCTGAACTTCAGCTCTGTCAGAGCTGCACAAATGGCCAATCCTTGTGAGAGCAGTCAAGCAGATGGAGATCAGATAGAAGCTGGGATGTCTGGTAGGTCTGTGGTTGAGGGAAGCTTTCCTTTCCTTTCCTCCTCGACAGCCAAGCCATGATTTAGACTGGAAATAAAATGACTTTGTCCTTAGCATGTACAGCTTATAGTGCAGTCATTAGGGACGTAGAAAACAGGACCACTTTTACAACAAGGGGGAAAAATGATTGTGACCTCAAAATTATCATAATTCAGGTCCAGGAAGACACATAAAGTACATTTTAAAGTATGTGAATAATGATGTGAATTAGTTATTTTAATGTCTTCCAAGTGTACTTCATTTTGAATGATATCCTCTGATAGCATACACATGGTAAGGTATAATTGAAAAAACATGCAGCTGAATGGTTGAATGCAAAGTATAAATATACAGCTGCTAGCAGGTCAGAAGTCAAACTAGTAAAGCATATGCCAAATTCCCTTAGGGACCTCATTAGTGCATGATTGAATATACATATAGAGGCTAAATGAATATCACTGTTTGGGTCTACAGTGGATGAGACAATGACTAATCAATTGTAATTAGGGTTAGATGCTTTTATTGACCCAGGTGTCTAGAATTAAATGCCCCACTTGGAGATTTCAGAGGAGTCGAAAGATATATATGAATCTGTTTATGATAGCACTGAGTGTTTGAAAAAATAGTCAGAGCATAATTGCAACATTTTTAAAATGGAATGTCACTGGAGTCACTGCAAGCCAAAGCGCTGAAGAATTCACCATTAGTCCTACGATTACTCTTGGTCCAGGAAAAAGTCTGTTGGATCTTGTGGAGCTGGGTGTAGTATCTGAACTTGGATACAATCATATTTAGGCCCATGTTCGGCTCCTCCCTAAAATAGCAGCCACTTGCTTTCTCTCCTCCACCCTAAATGCTGTGTTTTAATCATAACACACACTGAAATAATTATGGTTTAAAAAAGGAAAGCTGTACGTCCAAGTGCTATTGATTAATCAGAGAAATTTTTGTAAAGCAATTTGATTTTCATTTCTATCTGGAATCCTCCTTATTCCTCTCTCTCAGCATTCTGTTCTTCAGTTTTCTCTTTGACAGTGTCAGCACCTTTCTGCTAGAGACAAGCAGCAGCAGCCTCCAAAATACCCAACTGCCGTGGCTCGTCTAGGGACGTGTAGGAGTCAGTGTACAAACTCGAGATCACAAATTGCCGTTATCTCCCCTCATCCTGCGAGGTGGAGGAATTCAGATGGCCCCTTGAACTGGGTTTTCTGCGTTTGATGGTAGCACAAATGTTTTCTGTTTGATGAATAACCTCCCCCCCCTTTTTCCAACTTGTTTTTCTTCTAGTGCTCACAGTATATATACATACTTGAACAGTCACCTGGATCTGATTAAGAAATCTTTGCCTGTGGGTTTCCTCACTGTTGATTTACATGTTTGGCCAGATTTCCATGGTAACAGATCTCCCTTAACAGATCTGACACTAAAGGGCATGGTAAGAAACAGCCTGTCTTTGCAAAAAGGTCAATAGAAGGTAAAAAAAAAAAGCTTGGAAGGAGCTTTTTTTTTTTCAATTTAGAGCTTACTCCTCAGCGGTTTAAACTATCCCGTAGGATTTGGGTTTCTTGCTGCATTTCAAAGTGTGCTAATGTTTCTGTAGAAAACCAGAGATCATTGCAGTTGAGATATCACTACTGCCACATTTCTTTTCTAAAAATATGAGTGCCGTGTGTGTCCCAGTATCTTTCCTAGGAATCACATTTCAGAGCCCTGACTAGCAGTGCTTGCTGTTGTTAACTCCCCTCTCTGCCAAATTTTGCCTATCTGTTGCAGTGAATTTCAACACAAATTTGGGTATGCCTATCTGGGAAAGGAATGAAATATTCTGAAGAGAGATCTCTTGATTTAAACAGATGAATGATCAGTAAATGTGCTGTATTAGAGTTGTTGGGTAGTAAATTTTAACAGAAACTTACTGTTAAAAATGGGCATACGTGCTCTCAGGATTAGAAACATGCCGCTATGGTGCTTCACGCATCTTTATTCAAAGGTAAACCTGATCTGATTCTGGCTTGTGGTTTTAAAATTGCTACTTTTGCAACTTAAAGGGATTGAAATATTGTGTTCTGTACAAAGAAATTTTCAGAGCATTACAATCTGGGAGCAGAAAAAGCAGCATTTGGAAGTTCACCAGAGTGCTGGGGAGATTTTCAGCCCTTCTGTAAACGTTTGGATGTTTCTCCTCACTGGACTTCATGGTGGCAGATCAGCTGGGTCACCAGCCAGGATATCACTGTGCAGAATTATAACAGAAGAATATCATAAGAGTATAATTTGATGATCTCAAAATGTTTGGTGATTAATGCAAAAATGTACTTCAAAATGGCATGTGAGCATCTCAAGCTACTCACCAGCACTGAAATCTGCTGTATTTGAGGCTGAGAGAAGAAAAAGTAAGCCTGAGCACTGCAACACGTTTTAAAACACAAATGAGAGAAACATTTGAAAAATAGATGACATATTTTGGGGTCCTAATAATGCCTGTATTATTTTATAAAATAATTATATGCTGCAGCAGAATCAGCAGTCCCTTGGTATGATGGCCATGTGCAAATACTGGTGATACCAACACATCTTTCCTACCACAGTTGTGGCTGCGTTCAGGTCTTGCCTATGCTGATATTAATCTGGAGTAACTACAGTGCCGTATTGATTTGTGTCAGAGTAAAAGAAGTTAAGATATAGTCTTTAATTATTAATTGTATTTCAGTGTGAGGGTGCTTAGCAGGGAGGGGGAGAAATGCTTTTGTAAAGCTATTTTTGTGTAATAGCATTTTCATATTATTACATTAAATACATTCACGAGCAGTATCGAAGTCATAACATCAAACTGTCAGAGTTAATCTGTCTCTAATCCCATGCACTGTGCTGTTTGTTCTTCATTTCTTTGCAAGGGCAAGAACAATTTCTGTGGTTCTTTCCCAGATCAGGAATAACATGTTTAACATAACATTATGTGTACAGCTCACAAAGTAGGGCTTAGAATTAGCACTTAAAACTTGTTACAACAAGAAACCGTCGAGAATAATAGAATTTTTGAGGGCTGGATTTATACATGTTCTTTTTGATCTCTGCACAGGTTGTTGGACTGACGCTGTCTTGTGGTCTGGATGAACTTGCCCTTATCTACTTGGCCACGATTCAAGCCATTGCTGTAAGCCATTTTAAGTGCATAAAGGAACAAATGAATTGTCTTACGTTCTGTGGCAGACTGATCATTCTCTTCTGCTAAACAGATTTCTAATAATAGATGAATTCACTTAATGGACTTTTAAAGGAGCGAGATATTGTTTACCCGTGTTGATGACTGCTCCCTGCTGTAGGATATTCGACAGCCGGACTGGGCAAAAGGTGTTCCCCTAAAAAGTTTTCTCCTTATGGCAATTCTGTAAATGGAGATTTTGCCTCGAGTGCAGATGTGAGGGAAGAGGCTGGTGCTGTACGGGGCAGTGCTAACAGCAAGGGCTGGCTACAGAGAAGCTGAGAGAGCAGGAAAAAAAAATCCTTGGCAATTGTATGAAGGAACTTGTGCTCCCCTAGAATGCCTCAGCTTCAGGTTGTTCCTAAATCCGTGGATTTGCCCTGCTTGCCTGGTAGGTGAGTCGGAACGCAGTGCACAGCGATGCGGAGTGGGCCTGTGATCCGGTTCATAACACCACAGACCGACAGACCAGATCCAGTCCTCCCTCCGCTGCCTGTTGCAAGGCAAGCTGTTGCCTCGGCCGGAGCATTTCCAGCCTGCGCTGTTTCTGTAAGAGCAGGCAGAGGGACTGGACCTGGACGTCTTTATGAACACGTCCTCGATGTTTGCTAACACGCAGAGATGGGTGAATTTTATCGGAATACTTTTGTTTCTGCTCTGATTTTCTCTGGAAACCCAGGATTTCCATTTCACAAGAAGTTCTGTTTTGAAGTGGAAACCTGGGCCAGGGAAGTTGTTTTGAAACCCTGGTGCAGGGTATTTTCAATGGGCCATGCTGTCCCTAGGTGACTGAAATGGACATTCCTTTGACATCCTTTTTGTGTTTTGTTTTGTTGTTGTTTTTTTTTCAAGTTTGTTGAACTGAAGGTGTTTTTGCAAAACAGTTTGATGAATTGGGGAGTTTTCCTGACAAAACTCTGTTCAGTTGGAAAACTTCCAAACTCCTCTCCTGGTTAAACAACAACTCTGCTAGGCTGGGTCAGCCATCTGGGTTGTAGAGGGTGGGCGGCTGCTGTAAATTCCCTGTGAATTGGACATCTCATGTGTTAACCCTCCCTCTTCAGCAAATAACGAGAACTTAACCCCAGGCTGGAATTCATTGTTGTGAGTTTTGATCCTCTCCAAGATGAATGCAGCTTGGTTATACCTGATGCTTCAGTATAATCCCACCATTTAAATACGAATGTTGAGGGGAGTTTAAACAACGCCAGCCACTGATACTGCCCCCTGAAAGAAACTTTCCAGCGTGGAACAGGTGCTCCGTTATTGTGTCATGCTAACGAAGTGGAAACGTTCCCTGCTGGAAATCCTGGGAAAGTCACCTATTATCTCTTTATATGATCCAACTCAAATTTTATTGTGAAATGCAAACACTGCGTTGAACACTAAATTCAGCACCTGCGTGTGTCTGTGATAGCTAATTGTGCTGATTGTGAGATTTGATGTAAAAGGCCACACCGTAGCTTTCATTGTGAGTTAACGGAACTTCATTTTCCTTCAAACATTATTGAAACAGTAACTAAAAAGTAGACAGGGTAGACTTGGGTTCGACTTGATATATTTACTAATGTGATACCCAGGAAATTAAATTTTCCTCCCATACTCTGGCGCTTCCAATTTTAGCTTGGCTTTTGTTGAAGGAAACGGTTCTTGTTCAAGACGGCCCCGATCCTGTACCACTTGCTGTCTTCAGTGGGTGCGAGATAGACTTTAAACCTGAGGGAAAATCTTGTTAGAAGTGTAGGCCTGCCCACAGAATGTTAATCTCTAGTTTTCTTTTCAGCAG
>NW_010159203.1:66317-69032 GCF_000695765.1 Mesitornis unicolor
GCTTTTTTCTTTTTATATAAAATTTGCATTTGAAGCCCCTCAATTTGCATTTTCTCCAATCCAGGATTAAATTAGTTCCCCCCCCCCAGCCCACAATGAAATAAGTCTGTCTTTAATTTAAATCGATGTGTGAATACAATTTTCCAGGCAGGTAAACACAAAATCATTTTCACAGCATGTTCTTTCTCAGGGTCTTTGACGTGTGTGTGTTGTGAGAGAAGTTGTTAATAAATTTGAATTTCAGAAGTAGTGGAAGAGAATATCCTTTTAACTATTCATTGCCAAATGCAGTGCAGCGGTCAGGCTGATGAGAACATGATCAGAGATATAATTGTGGCCATCAAGGCCGCTCGGAGGAGGCAGACTCTTTTTAGAGTGGTTTATTTTTTCCATAATTAAAACTGTGGCTGTGTGATTTGGAAGTTAGCCCTCTGTGTCAATAGGGAAGTGATGGATTTAGTCAGCTGGTGTTGCGGCTATGGTTCCTCATAACCACTCGCTTGAAAAACCAAAGTCTATTTGAAGGCCTATCCAGAGTGGTGCCAGTCATTCATAGTGGACGTCTCCAGCCTGATGAGACTCTGCTAGCTTCCATTTGCAGGAGATTTTAGTTGAAGAGGGGTTTATTGCAGGCTGCAGACCTCTTGCTGGACTTGTGGCATCGCATAAAGAAAACTTAAACGATTGGTTTGTGAAAGCTTTGACCGGATTGTGTTTTGTGGGGTATCTACCGACAGAGAGTCAGCTTGGGCAAAATTTTGGCTTAAATTTGGCGTTTTGTCAAGTCTGAGCTTCAAAATTCACTTCCAAGGTATTCTAAAGAGCTGGGTATTATTTCTGGACAAATAGTTTGGCAAAGAAATGGAAAATGTTCCTGCAAGAGGAAAGAGGGAGAAGGTTGACTTCAGTGAGTCGTCGGAGGCAAGCAAAGCAAACAAAAAGAGAAAAGATCTTTTTAAAACGGCAAAGCACTTGCTTTCATCATTTTTGGAGCGGAACACTGAGCTGTTCTAAGTCGAGTTTCTCAGAATGGAGGCTGTAAACGAAAAGTTTAAAAATATGCCTTCATTTTGGATGTTTCAATTAATCCAGGCATGAAATGGAACATTTTATTTTGCATAGAGCAAAGGCCAAGTGAAATAGTTAAGCCAATACAAAATTCTTCTGGTTTTCCTTTTTGCCGAAAAGACAGAAAGTGCATTTTTTTATTTGCTCCTTTTTTTGTTCTGTTTTGCGGAATTGAAATCTCTTTACTGAGAGGGATTGTCAGATGTTGTTCTACAAAGTAAATAGGTTTGGTGGGGATGTCTTTGCCACGTAAGGTTTAGTTCTGGATCTGGCAAATACAAAGTAAATAGGTTTGGTGGGGATGTCTGCCACGTAAGGTTTAGTTCTGGATCTGGCAATGTTTCCACTGCTCTGCTGTGCTTGGTCACAAACACCTGCTTATCACTGCGGTCACTTGCTCCTGGTGCCCATTTCTATGTCGTCTCATAGTCCCTTTGTTCACATTGCAGGTCCTTCCCTGTCAGCCCCATTTCCCGTGTCAGTCTGTACTGGTACATCTTCGTTCTTCAGCCAGCCCCGGGATGTTTAATGCACTGTGCTGTGCCTATGTCCTTCCCAATTCTGTTTTAATTGATTTTTCTAGTTCTTAATTACAAACCCTGTTCCTGGCTGAGGCTAAGCAGAGGCCGTACCACTGCAGGTCTACAGCCCTCGGGTTACTGGTGGGGTCAGTTAGGATCGTTCTGTTTAGCACTACCGTTCTTTTCAGCAAATTGTGCTTTAAGATCTGTTCCTGTGTCCGCTCTCCTGTGCTCATCTCTTTTTTTTCCTTGTTTTTGGTTTTTTTCCCTCTTTTTGAAGTTAGGAACAAGACATATTTTGGAAACCATGCAGGCTGCAGGGCATCAGATCAACACGCTGTTTCTGTGCGGTGGGCTGAGCAAGAACCCTCTCTTTGTGCAGATGCACGCTGACATTACTGGTAAGTTAGAGGAAGTGCGGGGAAAGGAGTGTAAACTACTTTATTTTAGGTGGCTAAATACTTTGTCTTTGGAAAAATAAATACTGCCTTTATATAGAACTATATTTTGCTGGTTGGCCAAAAAGTGTGTAATGAAATGTTACTTCCTGCAAGACTGGATTTCCTGAAATTTAAAGACATTTGAATACCACAGAGATGTGGTGCACACAAAGCTCCGTGCGTCCTATTGGTGGAAACCAGACTTCTGGAGAAACCTCCGGCATGATTTCCAATCTGTGCATCTTAGATGTACAGGGTTTTTTAAGAAAGTGCACAAGAATTAACATAGAAACTTTGCGTGAAATTTTTAAAACCAGTATGTAGAAATTACACGTCAGAGAGGTTTCTTGCTTTTAGATTTAAAAAAAAGTTATTCAAAGAGTTCTATAGAAATGATTCCATGCAGTCAGATTACAAGGAATTAGTTATGAGGCTAATACCCACTGCATTTTGTCAGCGTGGTTTGCCAGAGATGTGTTTTACTAAAACCTCTCTTAGTTTGATCACATTTGAATTCTGTTGGACCTCTGCTGACGCTTCCTGCTTATGCTGGACGTTGTATCCGTTACACAGAACAATGGTTTTCTGAATTACTTCCATGTCTGCATCATTAACAAGGTTTAGGAAACAATTTCTGGATTGTTGCTCCTGCATGGTGTTTCAGTTGGTTTCGCAGTATTCCTGCT
>NW_010159203.1:69063-88473 GCF_000695765.1 Mesitornis unicolor
TCCTGGTTCATTGCAAGAGCGGGTCTCAGGCTTGCATGGTATTTTTGGTGTCCCTTTCGCCTGTGTGTGTTGGACATCTTAGCTCACCTGTGAGTCAGTTGAATATACTTCTAAAAATGTGGAAAAAATAACAAAATTTAGTATGGAAGACTTCAGAAAAATGTTGAATGATGTGTGTTTTGGGTGTATTTCAAATTAAGACCAGTCGAGCTGTCATGTATGAAGCTTAAGGCTCAGATTTGGACATTTGGTGTGGAGATCTGACGTGTCCTAACATCAAACCACACTTCATAACCTCAGTGCAGGAGGGAAGATGAAAATACGCTTTATGTACTTGTTTGAGATGAAAACAGAAATGGAGAAGCAAAAATGCCTATTGACCTCAAAATTCACTGAACTCATTGTAGTCAAAGACATGCTTTCCGTTTGTGAAAAATGATGTTGTGAAGTGTGTGCCTTTCCTTACAGAACTCTCATGTTTTAGGTGAATTTCAGCTATGTGTAGAGTTGGGATGCTGGCTCACGGCGTGTAAAAGAAAAGATCTGTGAAAAGGTATTCTGATTAAAATGTAATCAGAAGTTCTTTGACTGTAACTAATGGCCAAGTACAATTCAGCACAAAAAGGCCTTTTTGCAGTCTGGAGTTCTCCCCCATTTGTAAAATCGGTGACTGACAAGGGATGTCAGAGTTCATCTGAGTGAAATGCTCTCGGTTGTGTTGAACTCATTAGAGCCTATCAGATAAAATAACTAACATTCCAGGATCAATCCCCCATTCTTTTCCCAAAAGAAAAAAATCTGAATATATTATTGTTAGCTGCAAATGCCCATGACTCAGCCATGCAGACATCCAATAGATAATTTCGCAGGCCACTTAAAAAGTATCTTGATCTTTTTGTTTGCCTGGTAAGAATTCTGTATTCATTCAGATGCTGCGGGAAATGTGCAGTAAAGTTTAGAGCATGCTGAAAATTGCTTAATGCTTCAGCGCTTGGCAAGCAGCCGTGTAGCTGTAAGCTCGGGTTTGAGATTTTCTGTTCCGAGTGGCCCCAAGTCCTGAGCTGTGCTCCATCTGAACTGGAGTAATTCTCAGGTGAATGAGCCTGCTTTATTGTTTGTAAGGTAGATCTGTTTGGGCAGAGCAATGTAAGGGATGCTGTAATTACACTGGTTCACTGTTAGTAGTCATTCCAGCAATTGAACACCGAGGTCTCACAGTATCCACGTTCTTTCCCTGTCCCTCTGCCTGTGCTGACTGTAAGAAGAAGTGGCACGAAGATCACTGAGGCACATTTACATCACTAAAAATCGATTGTAAGCAGCTTTACACTGGTAGAACAGTGCAAAGTTAGCATCATGTAACTGGCTGCCTGGGTGCCAGGTGAATTTGCTTTGTGCCAGTAATTGTTTCTTATATTAATAATTCTATTTCTCATTTTGAAAAGTGTGTGTTTGTCTTTTCCTCTGTAGGTGTTGTTCATGGCTTGCTTTAGATCTTCCAAATTTCAGCTCCTTCTAATCTTATAGTTGGCTCTCAGGAGCAGCAGGTTTTGGGGCATGTTATCACTGAGGCTGTTGACAGAAGGATGCCCTCCTCGCACCGCTGTGTGTGCACCACCATTCGCTGAGTGAAATTATCTCAGCTACCGAAATTTAGACACATGCCAAATACTGCAGGAATATTAAGTTCTTGGGCTTACTGAGGATGAATATCCAAAGTGTAGCTAGAAAAGTATTTAGACTTATGCTATCGTTATAGGGGTTTTTAAAGGAGGATTAAGAAAGCAGGCTGATTTTAATTTTCATTACTCTTTTCTTCCTGCTATTTTACACTAATAATACAGATCTTTTAGAAAACTGTGTGAACTGAGGGAAAGTGTGCTCCTGATAGTACCCATGAGCAATGAAACAATGGTGCTTAATTCTACTTCAGAATATATAGTGAGTTTGTTTGTCTGTTTTCCCAGTGTTTTAATCTTGTTTCCGAACATCTTGCGCTATTTGGAAGACAAGATTTCTCTTATGGTTTCATACATAACTTGTGAGAGTTTACTACTCATTTTTTCATGTCTCCCAGCAAAACCAGCCTGGCTTTGTTGGCTTTATATTTAAAAACAAACACCAACAAGCTTTTATTTTGTTCATTGCAAAAGAAACAAAAAGGATACCACCCTGTTTTTCCCCTCGAGGTCATCTTTTAACGGGCACGTGGGTTTGGAGGGTGTGGGTAACAGGTTTATACCAAGCCCTTTTTGATAAATAGCCAATGTCAAAGATCTGGGGGTTTGTTCTTTGTATGCTTTATGTGCTGCATTCCTATTTTGCTGAAATGGTTTTATTTAAATCCTGCATTTTTCTTGGAGCCTGGAACCACAGAGCTTTACATTAATTTACAGTAGACTGTAGCTCTGAGTGGAGTTGTGAACGTGGTATTAAAGTCCTTTTTGATTTCCTTTTTCCTTTGTATTTCTTACTTCAATTATTTACTGTGCCACCAGTGCAGCGCTGCTATATTCTTCCTAACAGAGGCACGGCTTTTTCTTGCACAGGCAAGCCTGTTGTCCTGTCCAAAGAAGTGGAGTCTGTCTTGGTGGGTGCTGCTATTCTTGGAGCTTGTGCTTCTGGGGATTTTGCGTCTATACAGGTATGGAGTACCTGATTGTTTGGTTTGGTTTTGTTTTAATGTGTTTTACACTTTGACATTTGGCCCTATGAGAAGACTTCCATTCAAGTGGAAAAGTTGGTACCTTCTGCACAGCCGGACAAGAGCCAGCATTGCTTCCTCTCCACTCTTTTTTAACTCTGTGTTACCTGAGTGTGTTGAAGATTCATTTGTCTTTTGCCTGTAGGGATGCGCAGGTAGAAGCTGCTGTCTAAGTTAGGGCATGGAATTTTACAGACAAAAAATAGGAATTTGGCAAGGCTCTGATCCTGCAAGAAGGTCACTACTATTTATACAGTATAAAATGACACTTACACCTCTTGTCTTGCCCACAGTGAATTAGGAGTTAACAATGAGGATGGAACTTCATGTTCCAGAAACCTGAAGAAGGGTCCGATTGCCCAAAATCATCTCTGTTTTTCCACCTGGCAGTTCCACTGGTAGAAGTGGAATAAAGTGGTGTAAGGATACCTCTCCTCGTGCTACACCAGGACACTAAACAGTACATTGCAGCCACAAAATTATTTATTAGGATGATCTCTATGGTGCCTGTCAGGCACAGGTATTTGAGGTTAAATTTTGCACGAAAACGTATCTGAACGTGTTTTCTGAATAGGGGGGCAGCTTCTCGCCCAAGTTAAATTGCTGCAGTTCCACTGGAATCAATGAACGGCTCCTCACAAGCTGGGGAACTGGGCTGTGTTTGGCATTTTTCCAAACATGAAACTTCCAAACGTGAACATACTACAGTGCACCACGGGTTTGCAGGAAGAGAAAAAAAATCGTAAGAATTTTTCCATTAAAGTTAATCCCATTGCAACAGATGTATCGTCCAATATGTATCTGTATTTCATGATTCCAGTGTTTGTAAGGAAAACTTGTTTTGATAAATGTAATTTTAATGGCAACTTTTGGTGACAGGCCTTCATATTTAATGCTCACTCTTCTGTCAACATTCTGCCTTCAAATGCACAGATATTTCATTCCAGGTTTAAGATATTTTCCACCTCTTCGCAGTAACTGAACATCTCAAAACTGATTTCATTAAGTTTGTTTTCATAACCATGAGAAAAATCTAATGCTGTGAAATTTTCTGTGATATGTTCTTAAATAATTTTGGTCTATCAATTTACCTTTAGTTTCTAACCCTGCCTTTATACATCAGAATATTTCAGAAGCGTATCCAGCACTGTCAGAGCAGATATGTGTATTTTATACGTATGTACATATACGTCACTCTGCACAGCACACTCCTTTAGAAATCTTTTCCAGTAAAACCTGAGATCCTGTGAACCAGCCATGTCACAGACTTTCTAATTTAAGAAGTGTTTGGTCTTCTACTGTTCAAGAGGTTACTGGCAATATCAGTTGTATCATGCAGCAAATAATTTATATCATGTAAGAACATTTTAAAAATAATTCAGCTACATGGGATCGAGAAACAAGAAACTGAATTAATGTCTTTTTGGAGGCAGGGCTGTGTGTAAATGCTTATCTAGCACTGCAGTTCCATAGCCTACTCTTAGTTATTTTTCTAACACATCTTCCAAAACAGACCTTTCTTAGAGGTGCTGCTGCAAATACTCAGAATTGTGGTTGTCTTTGCAAACAGTAGGAGTTACCTGTCTTCTGATCGATGGTTTGTACTCCATTATTGGGCTTTCCAAAGCTCTTTGTCCACTCAGTCTAATAGTAAAGGAGAAAGTTGTGTGGTTTTTACTGTCTACGTAGCAGGGCTGTTCTTGTGTCTGCACACTAAATCTGGTGCTTTGGGGGTGCATCATATGCTGGAGCTGACCTGCTTGTGCTTTCTGTCAATGCAGGGGCGTGGGGCAGCCAAGTCAGAGCCGCTGCTCTGGCAGCCTGCTCTTCACTCAGAAAATCTGGACATACAGACAAGGCCCTCGAAATCTGCAGAGCATCCCTTTGCAATAGAGCAAAGAAAAGATGGCTCATCTAGAGAAGACCCAACTCTACGGTAGCCTTATGCAGTAATGAGAGTTGGGCTTTATTTAGCTTACAGCTAAGAAATTCATTGGACTTGGGTGGTATTTCCTTAAGGGTAAGGTGGTGTGGATAAGGTATGTGGATGTCCTTACCTACATATCCCTGTATGATGAATCCAGTCAGAAGGGTACATGAGACAGCAGGATTCACACCCTTCACTTTCTTGGGCAATTGGTCAGAGTGGCTGAGACACTGAAGAGCTTTTCCTCTGTCCTTTGGTATCCCTAAATAAGTTTCTTCTCAAAAAGAAACGAGTACCATCATACCTCCTGTCTCCTTTCCCTTTCTGTAATACCACACTGCCTATTTGCAGGTTGCAGCATTTTGTTCTGATTCTTGATTTTCATATCTTTTTATTCTTATTTTGAGTGATTTGTGGAGTAAAAGTTTTCATGATTTCTGTTGACGACATCTGCATTAGCAAGAAAATTCTCAGTGTGCTAAGCTTGTGCAAAGAAGCATTAGAAATAAAGGTTATTGCAAAATCTGTAATCATCCAGGTTAATTTGCTAGATTCTAATGTGGTTTTAAAAGCTCAAGCCCCTTGAAGCTGTAATTTCGTCTTTGGGTAATTCTACCGAGGAAAGATTTATAACATCCATCTCTCATGCCTGGTCACCATATGTAGTTGCTTCAAAGAATGTTGACTTCTCTATTTTCTTCTTCATTTACTCTCTCTGCATTTTTCTGCTCTGTGGTAAAACTGAATTAAAACAATTGGTCTATCCGAAAAGAAAAAAGAACACGCAGTGTGTGAGTTACTCCCCGTTTCACCCTTTGTTTAGTCTCTAGAATCTCCAGAAAGGGCAGAAAATCTGAATTTCTTCTTGCAGTTTAGGTAATCTTTTTGTTTGCTCCTACAAATGCTGCACTTTTATTCTTCAGTGGTTTAGTTCTGTTTTGGTTGTTGTTCCTGTGAGCCGTAACACAGCCTGGCTGAGTCAACGTTGACAGCGCTGTGTAGACCCGTATGACATCAAGACCTGTGAAGTATACACTGTATGTTTGCGTTTTGGATTTTTGAAATATGTCCTGCATCGAACAAAATAACGTTAACATTGCTGGCCTAGATGGGTCCATTTATTGGGTCCAGCCATTCCTTTCATGCTGAGCAGCAGGATCCTGGTTTTCAATGCGATTGTTTCTGTAGTAAAAATATAGTTTCCGGTTTAGCAAGCCAGCAATTCCTTCTCAGTAAAAATGTTCAATAAATACATGTCAAAGTTTCCAGTATATCCTCGTTACTCTCCCTCACTTGTATGTAATTGAAAATGCGAAGAAGGTGCTGTTTGATCTGGCAGCCATCCAGCTCTTGTTTTCGGATAACCTACTCTTTGGGACAGAGCTGTACACCAGCGAACGGGATTATTGCCTTATAAAATCTTGCCAGCCCACTGACTATTCCTTAATTGCATATTAAAGCAATTAATACAATTACCTGTATGAAACCAGATTACCAAATTTATTTTGGATTTGCTATCCTGACACGGGTCAATGTTACTGGCCAATATGGAAGAAAAGAAACTTTGTATGATTTACTGTAATACATTTTACTGGTAGCTTTCTGTAATCACTTTTGGTGTAAAAGGTTGAGCTAGAAAAGAGAGGTGTTGTGGCTACAAGATTTTTCAGGTATAAAATTGACTTTTAAGTGAGGTGTAGTCTTTTCTTTGTAAGTTGTGGTTGTTATGCACGTTTGGTGGTATATCCTGCAAAAAGATAGGGATGAGCTTTTTCATTGTTTTTATAAAGCTGATTGGAGTTATATAAAAATTAGCCAGATTCTATAGAAAGAGGTGTTAGGTACTTGCCTAATGTGGATTAGCTGAATTAATAGCAGCAGTAGCAGTTGAGCAAGTGAAGAACCCCTTAGGTACAATTTGCATCCCTGGAAGCAGCCCTGGAAGCTGTGGATCAAGGTCACCTGGCTCTCCTTCAAGAGAGCGGACATAGAGGGAGATATATTGCAGATGGGTTTGGAGTTATGACGGTGCAGGGGAAATGAGTCACTTAAAACTCTCTACTAAAGGAACTCGAAAGAGTTCTGTTTGTGCACTGCTTGAATCTGCTTAATTTAAAGGACATCTCCTCTCAGTTGTCTAAGGAAGTTGTTGGGTGGTGTAATGTAGAGGATGAAATCAAATAAAGAAACCACAGATAACACGAGGTTTATAAAGATCAGCTAGGAAGAACATGCAAAATTCAGCGTATTCGCCTCTTAACAATGAAAATGCCACAGAATATCCTGAATGTAAAGAAGTTCTTTAGTGCAGCAGTTAGTCCACAGCCTCCGTAATGGACCAACTAGCAATTGTGACCTGGCAACATTTCGTAGTGGTACTGGGACATACTCAGCATTTCTGCTGACCGAACTGGAGGGGATTAGGCCATTTCCATTTCTGAGTCGGGCAGTCTCTGGTGTACTTATGTTCCTCTTACTTCAATGGACGTGCTGCAGTTGATGATCTGATTGTCTGTTCCTCTTCCAAAGCATTACCTGTCAGGTCATGGATTGAAATTAATACAAGTGTCTTGTTGATTTCCATATTTTCAAAAGCAAGAACCGAGTGAAAGATCAAGGAGGGGATAGTTTTTTTCCTTAGAAATGGTAATAACTTGGGAAATCAAAAGAGGAAATAAAATGACTTCTCCCTGTTGAGTTAGGGAATGTTGCCTTCCCTCATCTCATTAAAAATTTAAAGCACTCTTGTTTTTGAGCAGGGTGAATTAGTAATTAAGTGCTATAATCAACTTGTGTAAACATAATATTGAAGAAGAGCAGCAAATTAATCATTTCGTTGGCTTGCTTCACCCAATTAATGTGGCCTTCCTGCCACGTTGGGATATTTTTTTCTCGTGTTCTCTTAATCAGAGGATTTTGGAACAGCAGAGGAAGGAGGTGGTTGTTCTTAGGCACGATGCTGCACACGAGGAATGTGTTCAGGTGCCGTGATCTTGCCTGCCTTTTCTTCAAAAGCTCCAAATTTGTACGTGTACAGTTTGAGCCCAAGGTTTAGCAGACACCATCCTTGGGCAAGGCTGGGTGACAGCTTTTCCCTTTCTGAGTACTGTACTGGCTGCACATGGCCTTTTCAGCTAAGTGATTTTTTTAAAAGTTCCTTCTTGGATTTTAATATCATCAGTCTCGATTGACAGGACATGTGGTCCATAAGAAAATGACTTTACATTTCAGTGCATAGCTTGTATACTTGCTGCTGGAGACAGCAGTCCAGTGGTAAAAAGAGCTGGATCTTCACAATCCATTCACGTGTTGTTCTCTCACTTCTGACTGGCAGCAAAGCTGTCGGGGGATGTCCTGGACAGTTCATGGTGTGGACTCTGCTGCTTGTTGAGAACCAAACTCTTCCACATAAACACTTGAGATGTTCAATGATGGTGGAGTAGATTTGCGGCTCACCACGCCTGGACTGGCAGCAGGAGAGCTCTATCCCTTTACCTCTTTCCTTGTTGTTTTGACACTGAAATACGTCTTTGCCTAATTGTAAGGTTGAGGGTTTTTTCTTGCATAATAAAGTTATATTCAATATGGCATGCATGAAACCACCAAGATACTGGCAATGCCTCTGGCTTTTGTATAGAGTCAGCTGCCTTCTTACCAGAAATCTTTAGAGAAATATAGATGAGAGAGAAAAATTAAAAGGCAGCGATTTGATGGCCACTGTCCAGTTCCTTGTGGCCTAGTGTTTATGGTACAAAGAGTGCCTTTTTAGTTAGCATACTTTGGCCTTACTGTCAGAAGTCTTTGCAGTAAGGGTAAAAAGCGGATGAATCACAACTACTCTTTTGCCCTAAGGATGATCCTTCTGTATTAAAGCTGAGAAATATAAATGCTTGTCTGTCTCTGCCAAGCACAGAATGAGCTTTCAATCATTTTGAGAGTGTGATTTTTTATTTTTTTTTTCACTTTTCAAGCTACAATAAATATACAGAAGCATTTCTACTTTCTTTCAGCTGACTTCAGTGGATGGTATTTCCATATGGCTGGAAATGCTGTCTTGGTGGGAGTTAAATCACACGCACAAGCACCACCACTTAGCTGAGATGTGGCTATAGCCGGTAGCACGATGCTTTCACAAAAGCGCTAAGAAAAGTAGCCTCTGTCTTGTTGCTGTTTACTGACATGTGATACTGGTTGACATCTGTTGCCCTTCTCATTTGAGGACTGTTTGCTTTACTAACTTTAACATTTCCACATCGCTATGCTGTTGAAGTGCAGATACACAAATCTCCTTCGAGTCCCCAAGGTCCTTTTATGAGAAGCAGAGCTGCCATCGTTTGATATCATCCTGCTGGCTGCCTTTTGTATTGGAGTTGAGAGAAAGAATTGTGTTGCTGTTGGATGTTCTTGGTGGAGTGCAACGTCTGGTGCTATATGTTGTTGTACATTTGGTGTATTATCAGATCGGTGCATGCTGTACAGTAGTGTTTGGTTCATTGTCACTTTAGTTGATTTGTAGTTGGTTTATATCACTTGAAATTATTACAGGTAAAAACTCGTCTAAGAAAATGGCAAAGTTTGTTGTAGCAGGTCACATAGCTACTGAAGTGACGGATGATCTTAGTCCCTAATCATAATGCACAATTCTCAGTTAATGTAAATCAGTATTGCTCCGGGGTTTCGGAGGAGTGACACAGTTTACTCCAGTGCCCTGATCCAATCAAGCACTTAGGTACATCATCCAACTTCCAAGCAGGCAAGGAGCTCCGTTGAAGACAAGCAGGACTGCCCGTGTGCTGAAGTACTTAACTGGATCTGAGCCCAAACAGGAATCTGACACACAGTTCACTGGTCGGTGACACATCTTGAAATGATAAAGGCTGCTGGAGCGCTTGCAATTCGTTCGTGCTATTGCCCATTCAGAAACAAGCTGTGGATGCTGTAGGTAGTAGGATACAAAGATGATGGTTTTTGTTAGGGGCTGTCCTTTTGTGGAAACTTAGCATGCACCATTTTAAATGTCATCCAGTACAGAAATGTCCAGAGTTGGAATTTCTCAGTAACTCTTTAGTGACAAGGAAAGGCAGCTGCGGTCAGTCAGTGTAATATGTTGGCTGTGACAGAACTACCCGTTTACGTTAGCTGAGTATTTGGCACAGAAGTGCTGAAGTTGGGGGCAGCAGTCTCAGAAATCCAGTACTTAAAGATGTGACCATATTATTTCTCTAAAGGTTTAATGAAATGCCACACTAATGAAATAAAAGGAAACATTGCCTTTTGTTTGGGCATTGGTGGAAGGAGATGGGGCACTCAGTGTTGAGCTGTCAATGTGACTTACCTCTTTATTAATTCTGTCTGAGAATGCCGATAAAGATTTTATTACTTATTTTTACATTTATGAAGATGGACTGAACAGGTCATAAAGACCTCTCAGATGCTCAAATGACCAAAAAAATCTATTTAATCCTCTGTCTCTGTGCTGAAGGTGCAGCTGGCTTTGCGCATTGGCATAGCTGCAGTGCCTTCACCTGAGCTGTGTCCTGCACGCACATACCCCATCACCACATTAGAAGCAACCATATGTAAGCAAATACAACCTCTTCTATCTGTAGGCTCACTGTGGAGCTTGTCGTGCCTTTTAGCTTTTAATAAACTCACATCAGCTGATGTTGGCAAAGAATAAGATTTAGTGTTTTGTTAATCTGCAGAAGCTGAGACTCTCACTAAACCAATGGTATTCTTCTCATGTGCCAGTAGGCCCAAGACCTGCCAAGCAGGAGAAAATGTGCTGCCTAGAATAGTTCAGGTTCTGCATATTTTTGTAACAAAAATGACCATGAAATGACCATGGTGGAGTTTGTCTAAGGAGCTCTACAATTAGTTGATTTCCTTCAAGCAAACAAAGACTAAGAGCAGCTTGTGGAGTTGTTTGATAATATCACAGCCGTATGGTTTTTCTAGCTTGCTGGCGCTGTCTTTTCTTGAGGAAAAACATAAATAAGAGGAAACCGTAGATGTGTCTTTACTGTAGATAGATGCTTTCTTTAAAATGTACTGTGATTCATCTCCTTTCTGTTTTAAGGACAGATTTTACCCACATACGCAGAGGCATAGCTGAAGTCATTTGGACCTTGGACTCCCCTTCTGTCCAGGCCATTTAAGCAGGGAAAAGTGTGATAGCAGTAACAAGGATGAGTACAAAGGAGGATGCCATGGATCCTTTGAAACTGTCAAGAGCCAGTAAGGTCCTTTTCAGAGCCTGTCTTGCTGAAATGGTATTCGGGATGTCAAATAAGTTAAAGTCTCTCTGCCCTCACCTCTTCAGTAGCTGAGGAGAACAACCTTCATGTTACGCACTGGAGAATTGGAAACTCAATCTGGCTGCACTGTGAGATTCATTTTCCATCTGGGATTTGCACTCTTGCTATGTCAGCGCAGGGGATCAGACCATTCTGTGGCAAAGCACGAGCACGTAGAGTCACAGCGCGAGCTGTCTGAAATGCTTGAGGGTTTTTCACAATACGTTTTTTGAAGGACATTATGAGCACTTAGCCATGGGATTTGTAGTCCATACAACAAGGTCATACTTTTGTCACTCTATATTTAAAGAAGCTTTATAACTTACATGTACTATGTTGTCCTTTCTCCTAAAGATGTTTAGAGGGGTTTGTTTCTCAAAATTTGCCCTATTTGCATAGTTTAACCAGACTGCTTACTATCTAGGCATTTCCAATACATTTCATTTTATTGTGGTTAACGGTAAAGACATTTTTCTTTATTCCCTTTCATGTAATCATGGATCTGAAAAGGTAGACGAGAGATGCTCTAGCTTTTATTAGTTTTGTTAGCAATAGAGGGCAGTTGCTTTATTAGTGTACTGGCTTTCCTCATTCTCAGGATTTGAATCCAATTCGCCTTCTTTCTTTGCTCAGCAAGTCACAGGTTCTTATTTCCTTTGTTTCTTAGTTATAGACATATAACAACCATTCCCAACCCTTGCTTGCTTGTGTATTTTAAAGCAACTTCTCATACCTACTGTGCTTAAACATTTCTGAGGCACAGGTCGATACTGGAAACTGGACAGTGACAGAGAGAATCCATATGAAATTGCTTCATGGCTCTGTTTTGTTTTTACTGGGACAAGTGTTCACGTAATGATTGGCAAGACCATAATTGTCACTCTTGAGGGAAATATAGGCAGAAAGGCTAACCACCAAGTGGGCATGGAAAAGCATAAGTTGCAGATTTTTGTGCGAAGATACTGCTCCAGATAAGCGCTGAAAAACACTAGAGGGACATGAAGAAAGAGAACTGCAGGGCCCACATCTTGCCGTGCCTTATCAGCGTGTATAAGCAGCAAAAGTGAGTTGGACTGTCAGCTTTCACAAGTGCCCTTTTCAGCTAAAATAATTCATAAGGGATATACTCAATGTGCACTACTCCCAGGGGTTGTATTCGCCGGAGCATTACTAACCCTTACTACATACATACATTTTAACCCACGTGGGGCCTGTTTGTGCGAGCACCTGCTCTAAGCTGGTTTTTTCTGCACAGCGTCCAGACAGTCCTTTGCCAGGTAGAAATTTTAGGGAGGGTTGTGGGGGTGGAAGCTCTGCTGAGAGCACATCGTTTTGGCAAGGAATGGAGTAAAGGGATTTGGCAATGCGCTCCTCGCTAAGCAGAGTGAGGAGTGGTCAGATCTCACCAGGTCATTTCTTTTGGAGCTCTGGGACCCTATGAGGGAAAACACTGGAAAATGAACCCATTTTTAATCAGTATTTTCTCCTCTGAAGAATCTCTCCACATCAAGACTATGTGTGGAGGGCTACACCATCACCAAGCCCAACCACTCCCTCCCAAAACTGGGGTGGAGGATGGTAATGGGTTAGGTTTGGAAGGTCTTTTCATTGTGCAGCTCAGAAGTGAGTTAAACACTTTGGATATAGTCAGCAAAATATTGCTGAGTCTAGCAGCCTTGTGCCAGACTCCTTTTGCTTTCAAAAATCGCTGGTTAGACTTGCTTTTTGCCTTATTTTCCCAGACTAGCATCTTCCTATCTGTTGACATGAAATCACTCATTTCTGCTAACTTTAAGTAGTTTAGGTATTGAGTCCTCTATCTTTAGGCTAGGCCGAGGGAAGCAGTGCTGAGTGTCTCACAGCAGATAAATTGGATGTGTGTTAGCCTCTGGGTTGGAAGCTGGCACTTAGCTTAGGTGAAAGAGATGAGTAATGGCCCTAAAGATGCTAAGCTGTTTGAAGCTCATCTGATAAATGGGGTCTTTTTGTGATGAGCTATCCTCGCTTTCTTTGACTGGTTGGTCTAAAAGCTTTGTATATACAGGCACATTACTCATTATTTACTGGTGTGGTTGTAAGGTGGTTTAATTTTGCAATAGTCCCATCTAAGGGATGATTCTTGCATTGCATGAAAGGGAGACTAAGCAAGCTTAGCTCTTCATTTTCTTTGTATAACTTTGCCCCTGTGCAAACATTAGAGAGCCAGCACATTTGCCGTGAGACACAAAATGCCAAACTTGCGGCTTTCTGGACGTGGAAGTTCCACTCATCCCAGAGGAGAACCAGAGGACTGGCATGAAAAGAGAATAAAAGAAACATGAGAAAGACAGGTGTGGTGGAGAATAGGGCTTTTCTTTTATGGCACTAAATCACCAATGTCCCCACCATCTCCCATTCTGATATTGTTTATTCTCTTCTTGTGTTCTTGCCTTCTTTTTGTTCATTCCTCTCTTTTGTATAAGTTTTTCCACTTTTTCTTCTTTTCTCATCTGTCGATTCTTCTCCTCCTCCTGTTTCATCTTAGTCCTCATCTTAGTCCTTTCATAGCTCAGTCCCCTACCTGTGTCCTCACATAATAAAAAGCAAAGAGGAAGGGGCAGTTTGTGGCTCATTCAGTGCTGATCCCTCAGGTCTCCTCTCAAGGCTGGCAGGACTTCAGTAAAGCGTTGTGGTTTATCCTCTGTTTTATGGGTATAGCACATCCAGACAGCACTGATTGGGCTATGCCAATTTTCTTGGACTGGACAAAGGAAGATTTACGATAGCATTGATTGCAGTGCTAAAATAAACTGCCCTCCCCTAGCCAAAGGAATATGAGTTTGTAAATGCCAATGTTTTATACACAAAATGAAGGACACTGGCTAAGGAAGCCAGCTGCCTAGGTTAGCTGTTCAAGATCTGAAAATGGCAAGTCTTTAAAAGCAAGGAGCCAGAAGAAGTCATTTATATTAAAACTAACTCTGTCATGAGTCATTTGACTTCTTTTTCTCTTACACACATAGTTTATGTCTCAGGCCTTCTGAGGCCCAAGTAACATCTGATACTCTTTAGGCTGAGCGGGCTCTAATAGGAGTAGGATCCTGCTTCCAGTTACAGTGTACCACTTAGAACTCCATTTAATCTGAGTCTTGTGTTTACAGGCTGTAACTATTACTTATTTGTCATATTTATGGTAATAGAAAAGCTTGTTTGTCTGTGGTTCAGTCCCAGCCATGCTGTTGAATAGGTCTGTGTCCTCAGCAGCGGCAGAGAAGCAGTGGCCTGAGAGGGGCTTTGACTTTTTGCCTCAGTCATTTTTCTCATGTGGCTTCAGTCGTGCAGGGCAGCAGGCACGAGGTGGGATGCAGGTCCCTTGCCATCCCTCCCAACCTCTGCCTCGGTCTAACGATAGCAGCAGAGCATTGCTTCATGTTTCTCACGCAGTTTGCGTATGAACTGCATGTGATTTTTCTCCCCTTTAACTTCAAAAGAGACAAAATGTTGCCGCCTTTTCCCTTGTCTTTATTTGGTCCTTTCAGTTTTCTTCATCCCCTCCCTTCTGCTCCCAGGTTTTTGTGTAAATATTTTTACCAGGTGCTGATGATGCGAAAATAGTTGCAGCTAGAATATATGAAACGCGTACGAATCCTTCAGGTCTTGTTAACTGCTTGTGCCAAGGCTGTAGGGACCTGAAAGGGGAAAGTAAAACACAGCCAAAGGTCAAAAAACCTTTGTCCCACTCCAAGAGTTACAGAGAAAGTGTCCGAACACCACAGGCAGCTTCCCTGGGCAGGGATAACCCTCCAGGCCCACTGCTAGAAGTGGCTGCACCTTAATTAAGCAGCAGGACTCTTCTTCCCCCTAGTGGCTAATTACACAGGATCTTTTCACATGAGCATTTCATTTAGCTGCCTTTGAATTTTCCAGCCTCATTTTCCTCCCATCCACATTTTTGCTGTTTTGGAACTCTCAATTGCTCCGAATGTTGGCATTTACCATTCTTTTGACTGTGACTTCAGAGAGCAGGGTAATGTGTTATGGGTAGATAATACCTTATATCTGCACCACAGCAATAGGGTTTAGGGCTGGAGACGTTTTTGCACATACTGGATATTTTCTGCAGCGTTAGCAGTAAGGGTTAAGGAGGAAGGGCTTTCCTTTGTTTATCAGCATCCCTGTTCCTACTGTAACTCCTCAAGTACGAACAGATACCAATGTCCAGAAATGTTAGACACCTCAAACCAGCAGGCTCATTTAATGGCCTTGAGATAAGAACTGAATTGCCTGGCTTTACAGATCAAAGAAATACCATGTAAAATGTGGTGTAGTATTTCTTAGTGACAGAGGGAAAAAAAAACCTGTATTTTCCCACATAGTTCTTAGTAGCAGCCTGGTGATGGGAGATAATGCAAACATATATCTATATGGTGGAACACATCAGCTGTACTAGGTCAAATCTAACACAAACCACTGTAGAATCAACTTCTTCCGAGGTTACCTCGGTATAAATAAAAGCAGAATTTTGCAATAAGAAGACAATGTATGGTACCAAACTCAAGATTCAGAGTACATGGGGTTTATTCCCAGCTTTGCCACTGATCCTGTCTGTAATGTTGGGCAAGTTGTTTAACTTTGTTCTTCATCCAACTGATTTGTGAAGCAGATCTAGTGATGTTTCAGCACTTCATAGGCTGGTTTCACTATTGTATTAACGGTGATAGAATGAGAAGTGCAAAGAAAGTGTATGGTGATGCTAACGGTGTTGCTCTGGTGGATTAAAATAAATAGGAATGGAAAGGCCAGTTTATTATGTGTAGAGATTTTCATTGCTAGGAATATAATATGAAGGATGGCCTATATATAGTGTGACTTCAACTCAGAAGTTTATATAAATTTTTAATTTTTACAGTATTCACGGCTTTTAAAGGCTGCATTATACATTTACAATGAAATGTACTTCATATGCAGAATTCTTGTTTTTAGAAAATATTTGGGCAGGAGTGGCAGACCACATCCTTTAAAGCACAAATTTGCTCCTGGTTTGTATTGGCAATTCCTTAGGAACACCAAAGGCTGATTCAAGATCAGCATTTTCACTCTCAGGATCGTAGCTTTCGAGATCCAATGCTGTATCCAGCACGTAACTGAAAGACCGGGTGTTCTTTTTGCTCAAGTATGGAGCCTTCTGAACTGCAGCTGAAGACATTTGCTGGAGACTTCTGAAAATCAGAGGTTGTCCTTTCCTTGACGGCAGTGGGATCGGGATTAGCAGAAACAACAGATGCATCTTGCATTGCTGAGCCATTTTTGATTTGCATCTGAAACCGGTTTGCGACAGGTCAGTAACCCAATGAATGTAATGTAGAACGTTCAACAGGATAAGACCTCCTTGTTAGAACTGTATCCTTTTCCTTGCGTGTCTGGGTTGTATTTTTTTTTAATTAAGTTACTGAGCTGTAGAATGGCCTGCATTCCTTCTGTTCCTGTAAAAATGAAATGACTGACAGCTTTTCAGTTGCACATGGTCCTACCATTTGGTGGAGAGTGGGCAGGATGGGTTCCTACCAAACTTTTCACTTATTATATGTAGAGAAAAGACTGTTGAGCATGGGAAAACCACTTCTTATCAAGTGGTTTAGGTAGATCTGTTACTGATCTAGTCTAATTTTATATCGATCTTCCCAAATTATTCTCATACCAGTAACAAAACCAGAGCAGAACGATGGGTGTGTTTAGAAAAGTTGTTTAGTAAAATTAAGACTTTCATCGGATAGAAGTAATTTAATTTCCCTCCTCCCATTCTAGACTTGTCACAGCCAAAGAAATACCTTGGAATAAAAACTAGCTTTTTTTCTTTTGCATTTGCTGTATTAAGCAATTTTCAAAGTACAAAATTGCTGCTAATGGAGAAGCTAAACAAATCTGAGCTAGTGCGGTGTTCGTGCAAGTCATCAGCCTGTACAAAAGGAGCATTCATCTTGAAACAACAGATAAGCGCTAAGGACAGGATTGAAAACTGTAAATATGTTAGCACTTTAAGCGTGAGCACAGCTTCAGCACTTGTTAGACTCGTCAGCTGCTGTAAACAATATGGATCTTTGAAATGATCTCTGCTGAGATCTCAGCACATTAAATAATGATATAGTTGTTCATTTTTGCTGCTTCTGTTTTGTTGTTTGTTTTGTTGTTGTTTTTTTTTCCTTTTAGAATGTACTTTCTGCAAAGAATAGGCCTGTGATGCTGCCAGCACACACACTTCTCTTTCTCCACGAGCAGACCCAGCGAGGGCTGTGGAGTCGCTGTGGGGAGCACAGAACACGCCTGCAGAGCTGGGCTCTGCCTTGCCCGATTTATGCACGGGTGAGGAACAGTATGTGCAGCTGCAGCACAACTTTTCTCTCATGGCTGTGCCGCTACCCAAGGCTAGCAGAGGCTCTTTGAGGTCACCCAGGCTCAGTTCACAGTCGGGACGCTTCTTGAAGTACAATTTTAAAAGGCAGCTGTTCAGGTGGTGGCAGTGGCGTCAGCAGTTTCTGTTTTGTAGATTTGCGAAGGGTTAACAGTGGCTGAGCTGTAACAATGGAGGGTTTCATGTTGTGAAAACTGCATACAATAGACATTAATTTGACACCAATAAATTCTCTTTGCAAAGGACGCTAAAAAAAGCTTGCATACCACAATAACTCGCAAATGCTGACCTCGCTGAGGTTCTGATGGGTGACCTACAAGTGAAAAGCTCCATGAGCTGTTTTGAGTCTGCTGCTCATCTCTCCTCTGTCTTTAAATGAAAGGACTGATCCTCAGCAGCTGAATCGTAAAGCACAAAGTGTTTTTTCTTCAGTTGTGTCCCACATTGGCTACATTTCCCTCCTAAGTGTTCGATATTAATCTAGTCTTGTTTCTGATTCCCATGCAATAGATGAGAAACTGAGGTGCAGAAAGCTAGTGTGACTTGTCCAAGATTAGAATTTAGGAGCGGGTGTATCCAACCGTGCTCCTTGCAGTCCCAGAAGTTGTGCTGGGAAGAGCTTTTCCCCATAAGCGCTTCGGGAGCAGTGGGTCAGAAATTTCTCATTAAAGCAAGTGAAGGGGCAAGGCTTGCTCAGAAAGAGGAGCCACAAGGTGCAGCTCACTTGGAGCTTCTTAAAAGAAGAGAAACGGGATAGGACAGCAAAGTAAAGGTAGGACTGGTGACCGGCTGGGCGTTGTAAGGTAAGAACGCCCCTCTGGAGGGATTCAGTGCTCTCTGCCTTCCCCAGAGATAAACAGGACAAGGGTATAAACCAGCTCACCAACCCTCCCACCTAGCCACAATTTGGGAGTGGAAAAGTGGAGACTGTCCAGTGTGCTCTCCTCTGCAAGGTCTCAGCTGAAAGATAACCCCAGGGGCAGGACGGTGCCGTGTTAGGTCTCAGGCTGTGAGCCAGCCAAGCTCTGCTACCACTGCATGACTCACTCACATGCAAACTGCACTTTTCGTTCGAACTGGTGTGTGTTCAGACAGAACCAGCTGTTGTTTTGGGCCTAGTCAATCATAGAATGTGCTCTTTCTCTATTTGCCGGATGAATACAAATGCTTTCTTAGAAGGTCTCCTAAGGAAAAAGATGCCTCAGATACCTTTCAAAAACAATAGTGGGTGGCAGGTTTAGATTTGCTCATTAAAAGAGGTTATGTACTATTACTGTAATCAAAGGCTCTTTTGTGGCTCTGGGGCAGGTGGGGATTAATAACCCTTGGTTTTGGTTTTGGATAGGAAAATGTCAGGCCTGATAGGGAGCTAGAGTAGCGATGAGGGTAACTTTTGACATTTACCAACAAGAATAGTTTCTTCCCAATGAATTTGTGTAAGTTGATGTCTGCAGGTTGTTGTCTGTGTGATAAATGTAATTGCAATACACAGTGAGGTTGTGCATTTAAAGAGATTCCTACTTACAGAGAATGCTAGAGAGAACTGTATTTACCATTGCCCAGTGGTCTCCAATACAAGCCAAAAGCTGCTATTTTCTGGTGATAGAACAGGTTGCTAACTCTTTGTCTGTACTAATCATGGCAAGGAAACCAAATACCCTGTGCCACAGAGAGCCATCTTCTCTGGACTGCGCTTCACAAGGAGAAAGCGCTGTGCAGCCCAGGTATAAACTCTTAACAGAGTTCTCCTTTCTGCTGGGTTTTACGCTCTGACCACCACACGCTGGGTATCTGTGTAATACTGATTTTTTCTGAAGTGATACTTATTTTTTTGCTGGAGATAGGATGTCTGTAAGGTTACCAGAAAGGCTCTCTTCATATTTTAATGCAGTTTTACTCTCTGTTTTAACATCTCAGCCTTCTCCTGCTTTACAGTAGTGAAAGACTTTTTTTTTTAAAGTCTTTTGTTTTTTATGAGCCCTTGTCCAGGGTAATTTCCCAAATGCAGTCCAGATTGGGTAAAATGTAAGCATATTTCTGAGGTATATATTTTTTTAATAGTAAACCACACATCAGATTAACTAGATTAAAAAAA